>NC_090374.1:138588684-138788684 GCF_036365525.1 Heterodontus francisci
GTGAGACCTACACAGTTTAATAGAATGGCGGGAAGGAGTGAGATCCACACAGTTTAATAGAACGGCGGGAAGGAGTGAGATCCACACAGTTTAATAGAATGGCGGGAAGGAGTGAGATCCACACAGTTTAATAGAACGGCGGGAAGAAGTGAGCCCCACACTGTTTAATAGAACAGCGGGAAGGAGTGAGACCCACACATTTGAATAGAATGGCGGGAAGGAGTGAGATCCACTCAGTTTAATAGAATGACGGGAAGGAGTGAGATCCACACAGTTTAATAGAATGGCGGGAAGGAGTGAGATCCACACAGTTTAATAGAACGGCGGGAAGAAGTGAGCCCCACACTGTTTAATAGAACAGCGGGAAGGAGTGAGACCCACACATTTGAATAGAATGGCGGGAAGGAGTGAGACCCACTCAGTTTAATGGAACAGCAGGACGGAGTGAGACCCACACAGTTTAATAGAATGGCGGGATGGAGTGAGATCCACTCAGTTTAATAGAACGGCAGGAAGAAGTGAGACCCACACTGTTCAATAGAACGGCGGGAAGGAATGAGACCCTCACATTTTAATAGTATAGCGGGAAGGAGTGAGACCCACACATTTTAATAGTACAGCGGGAAGGAGTGAGACCCACACCTTTTCACAGAATGGCGGGAAGGAGTGAGATCCACTCAGTTTAATAGAGTAGCAGGAAGCAGTGAGACCCACACAGTTTAATAGAAGGGCAGGAAGGAGTGAGACCAACGCAGTTTAATAGAATGGCGGGAAGGAGTGAGATCCACACAGTTTAATAGAACAGCAGGAAGGAGTGAGACCTACACAGTTTAATACAACGATGGGAAGGAGTGAGACCCACACATTTGAATACAATGGCGGGAAGGAGTGAGACACACACAGTTTAATAGAATGGCAGGAAGGAGTGAGACCCACACATTTTAATAGAACAGCGGGAAGGAGTGAGACCCATACAGTTCAATAGAACGGCGGGAAGGAGTGAGACCCACACAGTTTAATAGAATGGTGGGAATGAGTGAGACACACACAGTTTAATAGAATGGCAGGAAGGAGTGAGACCCACACATTTTAATAGAACAGCGGGAAGGAGTGAGACCCATACAGTTCAATAGAACGGCGGGAAGGAGTGAGAGCCAGACAGTTTAATAGAACGGCGGGAAGGAGTGAGACCGACACAGTTTAATAGAACGGCGCGAAGGAGTGAGACCCACACATTTGAATAGAATGGCGGGAAGGAGTGAGACTCACACAGTTTAATAGAATGGCGGGAAGGAGTGAGACCCACAGAGTTTAATAGAACGGCGCGAAGGAGTGAGCCCCACACATTTTAATAGAATGGCGGGAAGGAGTGAGATCCACACAGTTTAATAGAACAGCAGGAAGGAGTGAGACCTACACAGTTTAATAGAATGGTGGGAAGGAGTGAGACCCACACATTTGAATAGAATGGCGGGAAGGAGTGAGACCCACACAGTTTAATAGAATGGTGGGAAGGAGTGAGACCCACACAGTTTAATAGAACAGCGGGAAGGAGTGAGACCCACACAGTTTAATAGAACAGTGGGAAGGAGTGAGACCCACACATTTTAATAGAATGGCGGGAAAGAGTGATATCCACACAGTTTAATAGAACGGTGGGAAGGAGTGAGACCCACACATTTGAATATAATGGCGGGAAAGAGTGATATCCACACAGTTTAATAGAACGGTGGGAAGGAGTGAGACCCACACATTTGAATAGAATGGCGGGAAGGAGTGAGATCCACTCAGTTTAATGGAACAGCAGGACGGAGTGAGACCCACACAGTTTAATAGAATGGCGGGATGGAGTGAGATCCACTCAGTTTAATAGAACAGCAGGAAGCAGTGAGACCGACACAGTTTAATAGAAGGGCAGGAAGGAGTGACACCAACACAGTTTAATGGAAGGGCAGGACAGAATGAAACCCACACAGTTTAACAGAATAGCGGGAAGGATTGAGACCCACATATTTTAATAAAACGGAGAAAGCAGTGAGACCCACACAGTTTAATTGAGTGGCAGGACGAAGCTAATCCCACACAGTTAAATAGAACGGCAGGAAGGAGTGAGACCCACACAGTTTAATAGAACGGCAGGAAGAAGTGAGACCCACACTGTTCAATAGAACGGCGGGAAGGAGTGGGACCCTCACATTTTAATAGTATAGCGGGAAGGAGTGAGACCCACACATTTTAATAGTACAGCGGGAAGGAGTGAGACCCACACCTTTTCACAGAATGGCGGGAAGGAGTGAGATCCACTCAGTTTAATAGAATAGCAGGAAGCAGTGAGACCCACACAGTTTAATAGAAGGGCAGGAAGGAGTGAGACCAACGCAGTTTAATAGAATGGTGGGAAGGAGTGAGACCCACTCATTTTAATAGAATGGCGGGAAAGAGTGATATCCACACAGTTTAATAGAACGGTGGGAAGGAGTGAGACCCACATATTTGAATATAATGGCGGGAAAGAGTGATATCCACACAGTTTAATAGAACGGTGGGAAGGAGTGAGACCAACGCAGTTTAATAGAATGGCGGGAAGGAGTGAGATCCACACAGTTTAATAGAACAGCAGGAAGGAGTGAGACCTACACAGTTTAATAGAACGGTGGGAAGGAGTGAGACCCACACATTTTAATAGAACAGCGGGAAGGAGTGAGACCCATACAGTTCAATAGAACGGCGGGAAGGAGTGAGAGCCAGACAGTTTAATAGAACGGCGGGAAGGAGTGAGACCCACACAGTTTAATAGAACGGCGCGAAGGAGTGAGACCCACACATTTGAATAGAATGGCGGGAAGGAGTGAGACTCACACAGTTTAATAGAATGGCGGGAAGGAGTGAGACCCACAGAGTTTAATAGAACGGCGCGAAGGAGTGAGACCCACAAAGTTTAATAGAATGGCGGGAAGGAGTGAGATCCACACATTTTAATAGAATGGCAGGCAGGAGTAAGACCCACACAGATTAGTAGAATAGCGGGAAGGAGTGAGCCCCACACATTTTAATAGAATGGCAGGAAGGAGTAAGACCCACACAGTTTAATAGAGCGGCAGGAAGGAGTAAGAACCACACAGTTTTATAGAACGGCGGGAAGGAGTGAGACCCACACAGTTTAATAGAACGGCGGGAAGGAGTGAGACCCACACAGTTTAATAGAACGGCAGGAACAAGTGAGACCTACACAGTTTAATAGAATGGCGGGAAGGAGTGAGATCCACACAGTTTAATAGAACGGCGGGAAGGAGTGAGATCCACACAGTTTAATAGAATGGCGGGAAGGAGTGAGATCCACACAGTTTAATAGAACGGCGGGAAGAAGTGAGCCCCACACTGTTTAATAGAACAGCGGGAAGGAGTGAGACCCACACATTTGAATAGAATGGCGGGAAGGAGTGAGATCCACTCAGTTTAATAGAATGACGGGAAGGAGTGAGATCCACACAGTTTAATAGAATGGCGGGAAGGAGTGAGATCCACACAGTTTAATAGAACGGCGGGAAGAAGTGAGCCCCACACTGTTTAATAGAACAGCGGGAAGGAGTGAGACCCACACATTTGAATAGAATGGCGGGAAGGAGTGAGACCCACTCAGTTTAATGGAACAGCAGGACGGAGTGAGACCCACACAGTTTAATAGAATGGCGGGATGGAGTGAGATCCACTCAGTTTAATAGAACGGCAGGAAGAAGTGAGACCCACACTGTTCAATAGAACGGCGGGAAGGAGTGAGACCCTCACATTTTAATAGTATAGCGGGAAGGAGTGAGACCCACACATTTTAATAGTACAGCGGGAAGGAGTGAGACCCACACCTTTTCACAGAATGGCGGGAAGGAGTGAGATCCACTCAGTTTAATAGAGTAGCAGGAAGCAGTGAGACCCACACAGTTTAATAGAAGGGCAGGAAGGAGTGAGACCAACGCAGTTTAATAGAATGGCGGGAAGGAGTGAGATCCACACAGTTTAATAGAACAGCAGGAAGGAGTGAGACCTACACAGTTTAATACAACGATGGGAAGGAGTGAGACCCACACATTTGAATACAATGGCGGGAAGGAGTGAGACACACACAGTTTAATAGAATGGCAGGAAGGAGTGAGACCCACACATTTTAATAGAACAGCGGGAAGGAGTGAGACCCATACAGTTCAATAGAACGGCGGGAAGGAGTGAGACCCACACAGTTTAATAGAATGGTGGGAATGAGTGAGACACACACAGTTTAATAGAATGGCAGGAAGGAGTGAGACCCACACATTTTAATAGAACAGCGGGAAGGAGTGAGACCCATACAGTTCAATAGAACGGCGGGAAGGAGTGAGAGCCAGACAGTTTAATAGAACGGCGGGAAGGAGTGAGACCGACACAGTTTAATAGAACGGCGCGAAGGAGTGAGACCCACACATTTGAATAGAATGGCGGGAAGGAGTGAGACTCACACAGTTTAATAGAATGGCGGGAAGGAGTGAGACCCACAGAGTTTAATAGAACGGCGCGAAGGAGTGAGCCCCACACATTTTAATAGAATGGCGGGAAGGAGTGAGATCCACACAGTTTAATAGAACAGCAGGAAGGAGTGAGACCTACACAGTTTAATAGAATGGTGGGAAGGAGTGAGACCCACACATTTGAATAGAATGGCGGGAAGGAGTGAGACTCACACAGTTTAATAGAATGGTGGGAAGGAGTGAGACCCACACAGTTTAATAGAACAGCGGGAAGGAGTGAGACCCACACAGTTTAATAGAACAGTGGGAAGGAGTGAGACCCACACATTTTAATAGAATGGCGGGAAAGAGTGATATCCACACAGTTTAATAGAACGGTGGGAAGGAGTGAGACCCACACATTTGAATATAATGGCGGGAAAGAGTGATATCCACACAGTTTAATAGAACGGTGGGAAGGAGTGAGACCCACACATTTGAATAGAATGGCGGGAAGGAGTGAGATCCACTCAGTTTAATGGAACAGCAGGACGGAGTGAGACCCACACAGTTTAATAGAATGGCGGGATGGAGTGAGATCCACTCAGTTTAATAGAACAGCAGGAAGCAGTGAGACCGACACAGTTTAATAGAAGGGCAGGAAGGAGTGACACCAACACAGTTTAATGGAAGGGCAGGACAGAATGAAACCCACACAGTTTAACAGAATAGCGGGAAGGATTGAGACCCACATATTTTAATAAAACGGAGAAAGCAGTGAGACCCACACAGTTTAATTGAGTGGCAGGACGAAGCTAATCCCACACAGTTAAATAGAACGGCAGGAAGGAGTGAGACCCACACAGTTTAATAGAACGGCAGGAAGAAGTGAGACCCACACTGTTCAATAGAACGGCGGGAAGGAGTGGGACCCTCACATTTTAATAGTATAGCGGGAAGGAGTGAGACCCACACATTTTAATAGTACAGCGGGAAGGAGTGAGACCCACACCTTTTCACAGAATGGCGGGAAGGAGTGAGATCCACTCAGTTTAATAGAATAGCAGGAAGCAGTGAGACCCACACAGTTTAATAGAAGGGCAGGAAGGAGTGAGACCAACGCAGTTTAATAGAATGGTGGGAAGGAGTGAGACCCACTCATTTTAATAGAATGGCGGGAAAGAGTGATATCCACACAGTTTAATAGAACGGTGGGAAGGAGTGAGACCCACATATTTGAATATAATGGCGGGAAAGAGTGATATCCACACAGTTTAATAGAACGGTGGGAAGGAGTGAGACCAACGCAGTTTAATAGAATGGCGGGAAGGAGTGAGATCCACACAGTTTAATAGAACAGCAGGAAGGAGTGAGACCTACACAGTTTAATAGAACGGTGGGAAGGAGTGAGACCCACACATTTTAATAGAACAGCGGGAAGGAGTGAGACCCATACAGTTCAATAGAACGGCGGGAAGGAGTGAGAGCCAGACAGTTTAATAGAACGGCGGGAAGGAGTGAGACCCACACAGTTTAATAGAACGGCGCGAAGGAGTGAGACCCACACATTTGAATAGAATGGCGGGAAGGAGTGAGACTCACACAGTTTAATAGAATGGCGGGAAGGAGTGAGACCCACAGAGTTTAATAGAACGGCGCGAAGGAGTGAGACCCACAAAGTTTAATAGAATGGCGGGAAGGAGTGAGATCCACACATTTTAATAGAATGGCAGGCAGGAGTAAGACCCACACAGATTAGTAGAATAGCGGGAAGGAGTGAGCCCCACACATTTTAATAGAATGGCGGGAAGGAGTGAGATCCACACAGTTTAATAGAACAGCAGGAAGGAGTGAGACCTACACAGTTTAATAGAACGGTGGGAAGGAGGGAGACCCACACATTTGAATAGAATGGCGGGAAGGAGTGAGAGCCAGACAGTTTAATAGAATGGTGGGAAGGAGTGAGACCCACACAGTTTAATAGAACAGCGGGAAGGAGTGAGACCCACACAGTTTAATAGAATGGTGGGAAGGAGTGAGACCCACACAGCTTAATAGAACAGCGGGAAGGAGTGAGACCCACACAGTTTAATAGAACAGCGGGAAGGAGTGAGACCCACACAGTTTAATAGAATGGTGGGAAGGAGTGAGACCCACACAGTTTAATAGAACAGCGGGAAGGAGTGAGACCCACACAGTTTAATAGAACGGTGGGAAGGAGTGAGACCCACACATTTGAATCTAATGGCGGGAAGGAGTGAGACCCACACAGTTTAATAGAATGGTGCGAATGAGTGAGACACACACAGTTTAATAGAATGGCAGGAAGGAGTAAGACCCACACAGTTTAATAGAACGGCGGGAAGGAGTGAGACCTACACATTTTAATAGAATGGCAGGAAGGAGTAAGAACCACACAGTTTTATAGAACGGCGGGAAGGAGTAAGATCCACACAGTTTAATAGAACAGCGGGAAGGAGTGAGACCCCCACATTTTAATAGAATGGCGGGAAAGAGTGATATCCACACAGTTTCATAGAACAGCGGGAAGGAATGAGACCCACACAGTTTAATAGAATGGCAGGAAGGAGTAAGAGCCACACAGTTTAATAGAACAGCGGGAAGGAGTGAGACCCCCACATTTTAATAGAATGGCGGGAAAGAGTGATATCCACACAGTTTCATAGAACAGCGGGAAGGAGTGAGACCCGCACACTTGAAGAGAACAGCGGGAAGGAATGAGACCCACACAGTTTAATAGAATGGCGCGAAGGAGTGAGACCCACACAGTTTAATAGAATGGCGCGAAGGAGTGAGACCCACACAGTTTAATAGAATGGCGGGAAGGAGTGAGACCCACACAGTTTAATATAGCGGCAGGAAGGAGTATGAACCACACAGTTTTATAGAACGGCGGGAAGGCGTGAGACCCCCACATTTTAATAGAACAGCGGGAAGGAGTGAGACCCACACATTATAATAGAATGGCGGGATGGAGTGAGACCCACTCAGTTTAGTAGAACAGCAGGAAGGAGTGAGACCCACACATTTTAATAGAACAGCGGGAAGGAGTGAGACCCACACATTATAATAGAATGGCGGGATGGAGTGAGATCCACTCAGTTTAGTAGAACAGCAGGAAGGAGTGAGACCCACACATTATAATCGAACGGCAGGAAGAAGTGAGACCCACACAGTTTAATAGAACGGCGGGAAGGAGTGAGACCCACACAGTTTAATAGAAGGGCAGGAAGGAGTGAGACCTACACAGTTTAATAGAACGGTGGGAAGGAGTGAGACCCACACATTTGAATCGAATCGCGGGAAGGAGTGAGACCCACACATTTGAATAGAATGGCGGGAAGGAGTGAGACTCACACAGTTTAATAGAATGGCGGGAAGGAGTGAGACCCACAGAGTTTAATAGAACGGCGCGAAGGAGTGAGACCCACAGAGTTTAACAGAACGGCGCGAAGGAGTGAGACCCACACATTTTAATAGAATGGCAGGAAGGAGTAAGACCCACACAGTTTAGTAGAACAGCGGGAAGGAGTGAGCCCCACACATTTTAATAGAATGGCGGGAAGGAGTGAGATCCACACAGTTCAATAGAATGGTGGGAAGGAGTGAGACCCACACAGTTTAATAGAACAGCGGGAAGGAGTGAGACCCACACAGTTTAATAGAACGGTGGGAAGGAGTGAGACCCACACATTTGAATAGAATGGCGGAAAGGAGTGAGACCCACACAGTTTAATAGAATGGTGGGAAGGAGTGAGACCCACACAGTTTAATAGAACAGCGGGAAGGAGTGAGACCCACACAGTTTAACAGAACAGCGGGAAGGAGTGAGACCCACACAGTTTAATAGAACAGTGGGAAGGAGTGAGACCCACACATTTTAATAGAATGGCGGGAAAGAGTGATATCCACACAGTTTCATAGAACAGCGTGAAGGAGTGAGACCCGCACACTTTAAGAGAACAGCGGGAAGGAATGAGACCCACACAGTTTAATAGAATGGCGCGAAGGAGTGAGACCCACACAGTTTAATAGAACGGCGCGAAGGAGTGCGACCCACACAGTTTAATAGAATGGCGGGAAGGAGTGAGACCCACATAGTTTAATAGAGCGGCAGGAAGGAGTAAGAACCACACAGTTTAAGAGAACGGCGGGAAGGCGTGAGACCCCCACATTTTAATAGAACAGCGGGAAGGAGTGAGACCCACACATTATAATAGAATGGCGGGATGGAGTGAGATCCACTCAGTTTAATTGAACAGCAGGAAGGAGCGAGACCGACACAGTTTAACAGAAGGGCAGGAAGGAGTGAGACCAACACAGTTTAATGGAAGGGCAGGACAGAATGAAACCCACACAGTTTAATAGAATGGCGCGAAGGAGTGAGACTCACACAGTTTAATAGAACGGTGGGAAGGAGTGAGACCCACATAGTTTAATAGAACGGCGCGAAGGAGTGAGACCCACACATTTGAATAGAATGGCGGGAAG
This sequence comes from Heterodontus francisci, assembly GCF_036365525.1. Classification (NCBI taxonomy): domain Eukaryota; kingdom Metazoa; phylum Chordata; class Chondrichthyes; order Heterodontiformes; family Heterodontidae; genus Heterodontus; species Heterodontus francisci. The sequence continues at coordinate 138,597,672 of NC_090374.1, forward strand.
GAGTGAGACTCACACAGTTTAATAGAACGGTGGGAAGGAGTGAGACCCACACACTTTAATAGAACAGCGGGAAGGAGTGAGACCCATACAGTTCAATAGAACGGCGGGAAGGAGTGAGAGCCAGACAGTTTAATAGAACGGCGGGAAGGAGTGAGACCCACACAGTTTAATAGAATGGCGCGAAGGAGTGAGACCCACAGATTTGAATAGAATGGCGGGAAGGAGTGAGACTCACACAGTTTAATAGAATGGCGGGAAGGAGTGAGACCCACAGAGTTTAATAGAACGGCGCGAAGGAGTGAGACCCACACAGTTTAATAGAATGGCGGGAAGGAGTGAGATCCACACATTTTAATAGAATGGCAGGCAGGAGTAAGACCCACACAGTTTAGTAGAACAGCGGGAAGGAGTGAGCCCCACACATTTTAATAGAATGGCGGGAAGGAGTGAGATCCACACAGTTTAATAGAACAGCAGGAAGGAGTGAGACCTACAGAGTTTAATAGAATGGTGGGAAGGAGTGAGACCCACACATTTGAATAGAATGGCGGGAAGGAGTGAGACCCACACAGTTTAATAGAATGGTGGGAAGGAGTGAGACCCACACAGTTTAATAGAACAGCGGGAAGGAGTGAGACCCACACAGTTTAATAGAACAGCGGGAAGGAGTGAGACCCACACAGTTTAATAGAACAGTGGGAAGGAGTGAGACCCACACATTTTAATAGAATGGCGGGAAAGAGTGAGACCCACACAGTTTAATAGAACGGTGGGAAGGAGTGAGACCCACACATTTGAATAGAATGGCGGGAAGGAGTGAGACACACACAGTTTAATAGAATGGCAGGAAGGATTGAGACCCACACATTTTAATGGAACAGCAGGAAGGAGTGAGACCCACACAGTTTAATAGAACGGCGGGAAAGAGTAAGATCCACACAGTTTAATAGAACAGCGGGAAGGAGTGAGACCCACACAGTTTAATAGAACAGCGGATAGGAGTGAGACCCCCACATTTTAATAGAATGGCGGGAAAGAGTGATATCCACACAGTTTCATAGAACAGCGGGAAGGAGTGAGACCCGCACACTTTAAGAGAACAGCGGGAAGGAATGAGACCCACACAGTTTAATAGAATGGCGCGAAGGAGTGAGACCCACACAGTTTAATAGAACGGCGCGAAGGAGTGAGACCCACACAGTTTAATAGAATGGCGGGAAGGAGTGAGACCCACACAGTTTAATAGAGCGGCAGGAAGGAGTAAGAACCACACAGTTTTATAGAATGGCGGGAAGGCGTGAGACCCCCACATTTTAATAGAACAGCGGGAAGGAGTGAGACCCACACATGAGAATGGAATGGCGGGATGGAGTGAGATCCACTCAGTTTAATAGAACAGCAGGAAGGAGTGAGACCGACACAGTTTAATAGAAGGGCAGGAAGGAGTGAGATCAACACAGTTTTATGGAAGGGCAGGACAGAATGAAACCCACACAGTTTAATAGAACAGCAGGAAGGAGTGAGACCCACACAGTTTAACAGAATAGCGGGAAGGAGTGAGACCCACATATTTTAATAGAACGGCAGGAAGAAGTGAGACCCACACTGTTCAATAGAACGGCAGGAAGGAGTGAGACCCACACAGTTTAATGAAATGGCAGGACGAAGTTAGAGCCACACAGTTTAATAGAACAGCGGGAAGGAGTGAAAGCCAGACAGTTTAATAGAATGGCAGGAAGGAGTGAGAGCCAGACAGTTTAATAGAATGGCAGGAAGGAGTGAGACCCACACAGTTTAATAGAACGGCGGGAAGGAGTGAGAACCACACAGTTTAATAGAACGGCGGGAAGGAGTGAGAACCACACAGTTTAATAGAACGGCAGGAAGGAGTGAGACCCACACAGTTTAATGAAATGGCAGGACGAAGTTAGAGCCACACAGTTTAATAGAACAGCGGGAAGGAATGAGACCCACACAGTTTAATAGAACGGCAGGAAGAAGTGAGACCCACACAGTTTAATAGAACGGCAGGAAGGAGTGAGAGCCAGACAGTTTAATAGAACGGCAGGAAGGAGTGAGACCCACACAGTTTAATAGAACGGCGGGAAGGAGTGAGACCCACACAGTTTAATAGAACGGCGGGAAGGAGTGAGACCCACACAGTTTAATAGAACGGCAGGAACAAGTGAGACCCACACAGTTTAATAGAACGGCGGGAAGAAGTGAGACCCACACAGTTTAATAGAACAGTGGGAAGGAGTGAGACCCACACATTTTAATAGAATGGCGGGAAAGAGTGATATCCACACAGTTTAAGAGAACGGTGGGAAGGAGTGAGACCCACACATTTGAATAGAATGGCGGGAAGGAGTGAGACCCACACAGTTTAATAGAACGGCAGGAAGGAGTGAGAGCCAGACAGTTTAATAGAACGGCAGGAAGGAGTGAGACCCACACAGTTTAAGAGAACGGCGGGAAGGAGTGAGACCCACACAGTTTAATAGAACGGCGGGAAGGAGTGAGACCCACACAGTTTAATAGAACGGCAGGAACAAGTGAGACCCACACAGTTTAATAGAACGGCGGGAAGGAGTGAGACCCACACAGTTTAATAGAACGGCGGGAAGAAGTGAGACCCACACAGTTTAATAGAACAGTGGGAAGGAGTGAGACCCACACATTTTAATAGAATGGCGGGAAAGAGTGATATCCACACAGTTTAAGAGAACGGCGGGAAGAAGTGAGACCCACACAGTTTAATAGAACAGTGGGAAGGAGTGAGACCCACACAGTTTAATAGAACGGCGGGAAGAAGTGAGACCCACACAGTTTAATAGAACAGTGGGAAGGAGTGAGACCCACACATTTTAATAGAATGGCGGGAAAGAGTGATATCCACACAGTTTAAGAGAACGGTGGGAAGGAGTGAGACCCACACATTTGAATAGAATGGCGGGAAGGAGTGAGACCCACACAGTTTAATAGAACAGCGGGAAGGAGTGAGACCCACACAGTTTAATAGAATGGCAGGAAGGAGTAAGACCCACACAGTTTAATAGAGCGGCAGGAAGGAGTAAGAACCACACAGTTTTATAGAACGGCGGGAAGGAGTGAGACCCACACAGTTTAATAGAACGGCGGGAAGGAGTGAGACCCACACAGTTTAATAGAACGGCAGGAACAAGTGAGACCTACACAGTTTAATAGAATGGCGGGAAGGAGTGAGATCCACACAGTTTAATAGAACGGCGGGAAGGAGTGAGATCCACACAGTTTAATAGAATGGCGGGAAGGAGTGAGATCCACACAGTTTAATAGAACGGCGGGAAGAAGTGAGCCCCACACTGTTTAATAGAACAGCGGGAAGGAGTGAGACCCACACATTTGAATAGAATGGCGGGAAGGAGTGAGATCCACTCAGTTTAATAGAATGACGGGAAGGAGTGAGATCCACACAGTTTAATAGAATGGCGGGAAGGAGTGAGATCCACACAGTTTAATAGAACGGCGGGAAGAAGTGAGCCCCACACTGTTTAATAGAACAGCGGGAAGGAGTGAGACCCACACATTTGAATAGAATGGCGGGAAGGAGTGAGACCCACTCAGTTTAATGGAACAGCAGGACGGAGTGAGACCCACACAGTTTAATAGAATGGCGGGATGGAGTGAGATCCACTCAGTTTAATAGAACGGCAGGAAGAAGTGAGACCCACACTGTTCAATAGAACGGCGGGAAGGAGTGAGACCCTCACATTTTAATAGTATAGCGGGAAGGAGTGAGACCCACACATTTTAATAGTACAGCGGGAAGGAGTGAGACCCACACCTTTTCACAGAATGGCGGGAAGGAGTGAGATCCACTCAGTTTAATAGAGTAGCAGGAAGCAGTGAGACCCACACAGTTTAATAGAAGGGCAGGAAGGAGTGAGACCAACGCAGTTTAATAGAATGGCGGGAAGGAGTGAGATCCACACAGTTTAATAGAACAGCAGGAAGGAGTGAGACCTACACAGTTTAATACAACGATGGGAAGGAGTGAGACCCACACATTTGAATACAATGGCGGGAAGGAGTGAGACACACACAGTTTAATAGAATGGCAGGAAGGAGTGAGACCCACACATTTTAATAGAACAGCGGGAAGGAGTGAGACCCATACAGTTCAATAGAACGGCGGGAAGGAGTGAGACCCACACAGTTTAATAGAATGGTGGGAATGAGTGAGACACACACAGTTTAATAGAATGGCAGGAAGGAGTGAGACCCACACATTTTAATAGAACAGCGGGAAGGAGTGAGACCCATACAGTTCAATAGAACGGCGGGAAGGAGTGAGAGCCAGACAGTTTAATAGAACGGCGGGAAGGAGTGAGACCGACACAGTTTAATAGAACGGCGCGAAGGAGTGAGACCCACACATTTGAATAGAATGGCGGGAAGGAGTGAGACTCACACAGTTTAATAGAATGGCGGGAAGGAGTGAGACCCACAGAGTTTAATAGAACGGCGCGAAGGAGTGAGCCCCACACATTTTAATAGAATGGCGGGAAGGAGTGAGATCCACACAGTTTAATAGAACAGCAGGAAGGAGTGAGACCTACACAGTTTAATAGAATGGTGGGAAGGAGTGAGACCCACACATTTGAATAGAATGGCGGGAAGGAGTGAGACCCACACAGTTTAATAGAATGGTGGGAAGGAGTGAGACCCACACAGTTTAATAGAACAGCGGGAAGGAGTGAGACCCACACAGTTTAATAGAACAGTGGGAAGGAGTGAGACCCACACATTTTAATAGAATGGCGGGAAAGAGTGATATCCACACAGTTTAATAGAACGGTGGGAAGGAGTGAGACCCACACATTTGAATATAATGGCGGGAAAGAGTGATATCCACACAGTTTAATAGAACGGTGGGAAGGAGTGAGACCCACACATTTGAATAGAATGGCGGGAAGGAGTGAGATCCACTCAGTTTAATGGAACAGCAGGACGGAGTGAGACCCACACAGTTTAATAGAATGGCGGGATGGAGTGAGATCCACTCAGTTTAATAGAACAGCAGGAAGCAGTGAGACCGACACAGTTTAATAGAAGGGCAGGAAGGAGTGACACCAACACAGTTTAATGGAAGGGCAGGACAGAATGAAACCCACACAGTTTAACAGAATAGCGGGAAGGATTGAGACCCACATATTTTAATAAAACGGAGAAAGCAGTGAGACCCACACAGTTTAATTGAGTGGCAGGACGAAGCTAATCCCACACAGTTAAATAGAACGGCAGGAAGGAGTGAGACCCACACAGTTTAATAGAACGGCAGGAAGAAGTGAGACCCACACTGTTCAATAGAACGGCGGGAAGGAGTGGGACCCTCACATTTTAATAGTATAGCGGGAAGGAGTGAGACCCACACATTTTAATAGTACAGCGGGAAGGAGTGAGACCCACACCTTTTCACAGAATGGCGGGAAGGAGTGAGATCCACTCAGTTTAATAGAATAGCAGGAAGCAGTGAGACCCACACAGTTTAATAGAAGGGCAGGAAGGAGTGAGACCAACGCAGTTTAATAGAATGGTGGGAAGGAGTGAGACCCACTCATTTTAATAGAATGGCGGGAAAGAGTGATATCCACACAGTTTAATAGAACGGTGGGAAGGAGTGAGACCCACATATTTGAATATAATGGCGGGAAAGAGTGATATCCACACAGTTTAATAGAACGGTGGGAAGGAGTGAGACCAACGCAGTTTAATAGAATGGCGGGAAGGAGTGAGATCCACACAGTTTAATAGAACAGCAGGAAGGAGTGAGACCTACACAGTTTAATAGAACGGTGGGAAGGAGTGAGACCCACACATTTTAATAGAACAGCGGGAAGGAGTGAGACCCATACAGTTCAATAGAACGGCGGGAAGGAGTGAGAGCCAGACAGTTTAATAGAACGGCGGGAAGGAGTGAGACCCACACAGTTTAATAGAACGGCGCGAAGGAGTGAGACCCACACATTTGAATAGAATGGCGGGAAGGAGTGAGACTCACACAGTTTAATAGAATGGCGGGAAGGAGTGAGACCCACAGAGTTTAATAGAACGGCGCGAAGGAGTGAGACCCACAAAGTTTAATAGAATGGCGGGAAGGAGTGAGATCCACACATTTTAATAGAATGGCAGGCAGGAGTAAGACCCACACAGATTAGTAGAATAGCGGGAAGGAGTGAGCCCCACACATTTTAATAGAATGGCAGGAAGGAGTAAGACCCACACAGTTTAATAGAGCGGCAGGAAGGAGTAAGAACCACACAGTTTTATAGAACGGCGGGAAGGAGTGAGACCCACACAGTTTAATAGAACGGCGGGAAGGAGTGAGACCCACACAGTTTAATAGAACGGCAGGAACAAGTGAGACCTACACAGTTTAATAGAATGGCGGGAAGGAGTGAGATCCACACAGTTTAATAGAACGGCGGGAAGGAGTGAGATCCACACAGTTTAATAGAATGGCGGGAAGGAGTGAGATCCACACAGTTTAATAGAACGGCGGGAAGAAGTGAGCCCCACACTGTTTAATAGAACAGCGGGAAGGAGTGAGACCCACACATTTGAATAGAATGGCGGGAAGGAGTGAGATCCACTCAGTTTAATAGAATGACGGGAAGGAGTGAGATCCACACAGTTTAATAGAATGGCGGGAAGGAGTGAGATCCACACAGTTTAATAGAACGGCGGGAAGAAGTGAGCCCCACACTGTTTAATAGAACAGCGGGAAGGAGTGAGACCCACACATTTGAATAGAATGGCGGGAAGGAGTGAGACCCACTCAGTTTAATGGAACAGCAGGACGGAGTGAGACCCACACAGTTTAATAGAATGGCGGGATGGAGTGAGATCCACTCAGTTTAATAGAACGGCAGGAAGAAGTGAGACCCACACTGTTCAATAGAACGGCGGGAAGGAGTGAGACCCTCACATTTTAATAGTATAGCGGGAAGGAGTGAGACCCACACATTTTAATAGTACAGCGGGAAGGAGTGAGACCCACACCTTTTCACAGAATGGCGGGAAGGAGTGAGATCCACTCAGTTTAATAGAGTAGCAGGAAGCAGTGAGACCCACACAGTTTAATAGAAGGGCAGGAAGGAGTGAGACCAACGCAGTTTAATAGAATGGCGGGAAGGAGTGAGATCCACACAGTTTAATAGAACAGCAGGAAGGAGTGAGACCTACACAGTTTAATACAACGATGGGAAGGAGTGAGACCCACACATTTGAATACAATGGCGGGAAGGAGTGAGACACACACAGTTTAATAGAATGGCAGGAAGGAGTGAGACCCACACATTTTAATAGAACAGCGGGAAGGAGTGAGACCCATACAGTTCAATAGAACGGCGGGAAGGAGTGAGACCCACACAGTTTAATAGAATGGTGGGAATGAGTGAGACACACACAGTTTAATAGAATGGCAGGAAGGAGTGAGACCCACACATTTTAATAGAACAGCGGGAAGGAGTGAGACCCATACAGTTCAATAGAACGGCGGGAAGGAGTGAGAGCCAGACAGTTTAATAGAACGGCGGGAAGGAGTGAGACCGACACAGTTTAATAGAACGGCGCGAAGGAGTGAGACCCACACATTTGAATAGAATGGCGGGAAGGAGTGAGACTCACACAGTTTAATAGAATGGCGGGAAGGAGTGAGACCCACAGAGTTTAATAGAACGGCGCGAAGGAGTGAGCCCCACACATTTTAATAGAATGGCGGGAAGGAGTGAGATCCACACAGTTTAATAGAACAGCAGGAAGGAGTGAGACCTACACAGTTTAATAGAATGGTGGGAAGGAGTGAGACCCACACATTTGAATAGAATGGCGGGAAGGAGTGAGACTCACACAGTTTAATAGAATGGTGGGAAGGAGTGAGACCCACACAGTTTAATAGAACAGCGGGAAGGAGTGAGACCCACACAGTTTAATAGAACAGTGGGAAGGAGTGAGACCCACACATTTTAATAGAATGGCGGGAAAGAGTGATATCCACACAGTTTAATAGAACGGTGGGAAGGAGTGAGACCCACACATTTGAATATAATGGCGGGAAAGAGTGATATCCACACAGTTTAATAGAACGGTGGGAAGGAGTGAGACCCACACATTTGAATAGAATGGCGGGAAGGAGTGAGATCCACTCAGTTTAATGGAACAGCAGGACGGAGTGAGACCCACACAGTTTAATAGAATGGCGGGATGGAGTGAGATCCACTCAGTTTAATAGAACAGCAGGAAGCAGTGAGACCGACACAGTTTAATAGAAGGGCAGGAAGGAGTGACACCAACACAGTTTAATGGAAGGGCAGGACAGAATGAAACCCACACAGTTTAACAGAATAGCGGGAAGGATTGAGACCCACATATTTTAATAAAACGGAGAAAGCAGTGAGACCCACACAGTTTAATTGAGTGGCAGGACGAAGCTAATCCCACACAGTTAAATAGAACGGCAGGAAGGAGTGAGACCCACACAGTTTAATAGAACGGCAGGAAGAAGTGAGACCCACACTGTTCAATAGAACGGCGGGAAGGAGTGGGACCCTCACATTTTAATAGTATAGCGGGAAGGAGTGAGACCCACACATTTTAATAGTACAGCGGGAAGGAGTGAGACCCACACCTTTTCACAGAATGGCGGGAAGGAGTGAGATCCACTCAGTTTAATAGAATAGCAGGAAGCAGTGAGACCCACACAGTTTAATAGAAGGGCAGGAAGGAGTGAGACCAACGCAGTTTAATAGAATGGTGGGAAGGAGTGAGACCCACTCATTTTAATAGAATGGCGGGAAAGAGTGATATCCACACAGTTTAATAGAACGGTGGGAAGGAGTGAGACCCACATATTTGAATATAATGGCGGGAAAGAGTGATATCCACACAGTTTAATAGAACGGTGGGAAGGAGTGAGACCAACGCAGTTTAATAGAATGGCGGGAAGGAGTGAGATCCACACAGTTTAATAGAACAGCAGGAAGGAGTGAGACCTACACAGTTTAATAGAACGGTGGGAAGGAGTGAGACCCACACATTTTAATAGAACAGCGGGAAGGAGTGAGACCCATACAGTTCAATAGAACGGCGGGAAGGAGTGAGAGCCAGACAGTTTAATAGAACGGCGGGAAGGAGTGAGACCCACACAGTTTAATAGAACGGCGCGAAGGAGTGAGACCCACACATTTGAATAGAATGGCGGGAAGGAGTGAGACTCACACAGTTTAATAGAATGGCGGGAAGGAGTGAGACCCACAGAGTTTAATAGAACGGCGCGAAGGAGTGAGACCCACAAAGTTTAATAGAATGGCGGGAAGGAGTGAGATCCACACATTTTAATAGAATGGCAGGCAGGAGTAAGACCCACACAGATTAGTAGAATAGCGGGAAGGAGTGAGCCCCACACATTTTAATAGAATGGCGGGAAGGAGTGAGATCCACACAGTTTAATAGAACAGCAGGAAGGAGTGAGACCTACACAGTTTAATAGAACGGTGGGAAGGAGGGAGACCCACACATTTGAATAGAATGGCGGGAAGGAGTGAGAGCCAGACAGTTTAATAGAATGGTGGGAAGGAGTGAGACCCACACAGTTTAATAGAACAGCGGGAAGGAGTGAGACCCACACAGTTTAATAGAATGGTGGGAAGGAGTGAGACCCACACAGCTTAATAGAACAGCGGGAAGGAGTGAGACCCACACAGTTTAATAGAACAGCGGGAAGGAGTGAGACCCACACAGTTTAATAGAATGGTGGGAAGGAGTGAGACCCACACAGTTTAATAGAACAGCGGGAAGGAGTGAGACCCACACAGTTTAATAGAACGGTGGGAAGGAGTGAGACCCACACATTTGAATCTAATGGCGGGAAGGAGTGAGACCCACACAGTTTAATAGAATGGTGCGAATGAGTGAGACACACACAGTTTAATAGAATGGCAGGAAGGAGTAAGACCCACACAGTTTAATAGAACGGCGGGAAGGAGTGAGACCTACACATTTTAATAGAATGGCAGGAAGGAGTAAGAACCACACAGTTTTATAGAACGGCGGGAAGGAGTAAGATCCACACAGTTTAATAGAACAGCGGGAAGGAGTGAGACCCCCACATTTTAATAGAATGGCGGGAAAGAGTGATATCCACACAGTTTCATAGAACAGCGGGAAGGAATGAGACCCACACAGTTTAATAGAATGGCAGGAAGGAGTAAGAGCCACACAGTTTAATAGAACAGCGGGAAGGAGTGAGACCCCCACATTTTAATAGAATGGCGGGAAAGAGTGATATCCACACAGTTTCATAGAACAGCGGGAAGGAGTGAGACCCGCACACTTGAAGAGAACAGCGGGAAGGAATGAGACCCACACAGTTTAATAGAATGGCGCGAAGGAGTGAGACCCACACAGTTTAATAGAATGGCGCGAAGGAGTGAGACCCACACAGTTTAATAGAATGGCGGGAAGGAGTGAGACCCACACAGTTTAATATAGCGGCAGGAAGGAGTATGAACCACACAGTTTTATAGAACGGCGGGAAGGCGTGAGACCCCCACATTTTAATAGAACAGCGGGAAGGAGTGAGACCCACACATTATAATAGAATGGCGGGATGGAGTGAGACCCACTCAGTTTAGTAGAACAGCAGGAAGGAGTGAGACCCACACATTTTAATAGAACAGCGGGAAGGAGTGAGACCCACACATTATAATAGAATGGCGGGATGGAGTGAGATCCACTCAGTTTAGTAGAACAGCAGGAAGGAGTGAGACCCACACATTATAATCGAACGGCAGGAAGAAGTGAGACCCACACAGTTTAATAGAACGGCGGGAAGGAGTGAGACCCACACAGTTTAATAGAAGGGCAGGAAGGAGTGAGACCTACACAGTTTAATAGAACGGTGGGAAGGAGTGAGACCCACACATTTGAATCGAATCGCGGGAAGGAGTGAGACCCACACATTTGAATAGAATGGCGGGAAGGAGTGAGACTCACACAGTTTAATAGAATGGCGGGAAGGAGTGAGACCCACAGAGTTTAATAGAACGGCGCGAAGGAGTGAGACCCACAGAGTTTAACAGAACGGCGCGAAGGAGTGAGACCCACACATTTTAATAGAATGGCAGGAAGGAGTAAGACCCACACAGTTTAGTAGAACAGCGGGAAGGAGTGAGCCCCACACATTTTAATAGAATGGCGGGAAGGAGTGAGATCCACACAGTTCAATAGAATGGTGGGAAGGAGTGAGACCCACACAGTTTAATAGAACAGCGGGAAGGAGTGAGACCCACACAGTTTAATAGAACGGTGGGAAGGAGTGAGACCCACACATTTGAATAGAATGGCGGAAAGGAGTGAGACCCACACAGTTTAATAGAATGGTGGGAAGGAGTGAGACCCACACAGTTTAATAGAACAGCGGGAAGGAGTGAGACCCACACAGTTTAACAGAACAGCGGGAAGGAGTGAGACCCACACAGTTTAATAGAACAGTGGGAAGGAGTGAGACCCACACATTTTAATAGAATGGCGGGAAAGAGTGATATCCACACAGTTTCATAGAACAGCGTGAAGGAGTGAGACCCGCACACTTTAAGAGAACAGCGGGAAGGAATGAGACCCACACAGTTTAATAGAATGGCGCGAAGGAGTGAGACCCACACAGTTTAATAGAACGGCGCGAAGGAGTGCGACCCACACAGTTTAATAGAATGGCGGGAAGGAGTGAGACCCACATAGTTTAATAGAGCGGCAGGAAGGAGTAAGAACCACACAGTTTAAGAGAACGGCGGGAAGGCATGAGACCCCCACATTTTAATAGAACAGCGGGAAGGAGTGAGACCCACACATTATAATAGAATGGCGGGATGGAGTGAGATCCACTCAGTTTAATTGAACAGCAGGAAGGAGCGAGACCGACACAGTTTAACAGAAGGGCAGGAAGGAGTGAGACCAACACAGTTTAATGGAAGGGCAGGACAGAATGAAACCCACACAGTTTAATAGAATGGCGCGAAGGAGTGAGACCCACACAGTTTAATAGAACGGCGCGAAGGAGTGAGACCCACACAGTTTAATAGAATGGCGGGAAGGAGTGAGACCCACACAGTTTAATAGAGCGGCAGGAAGGAGTAAGAACCACACAGTTTAAGAGAATGGCGGGAAGGCGTGAGACCCCCACATTTTAATAGAACTGCGGGAAGGAGTGAGACCCACACATTATAATAGAATGGCGGGATGGAGTGAGATCCACTCAGTTTAATTGAACAGCAGGAAGGAGCGAGACCGACACAGTTTAATAGAAGGGCAGGAAGGAGTGAGACCAACACAGTTTTATGGAAGGGCAGGACAGAATGAAACCCACACAGTTTAATAGAACAGCAGGAAGGAGTGAGACCCACACAGTTTAACAGAATAGCGGGAAGGAGTGAGAGCCAGACAGTTTAATAGAACGGCGGGAAGGAGTGTGAGCCAGACAGTTTAATAGAACAGCGGGAAGGAGTGAGAGCCAGACAGTTTAATAGAACGGCGGGAAGGAGTGAGAGCCAGCCAGTTTAATAGAACGGCGGGAAGGAGTGAGAGCCAGACAGTTTAATAGAACGGCGGGAAGGAGTGAGAGCCAGACAGTTTAATAGAACAGCGGGAATGAGTGAGAGCCAGACACTTTAATAGAACGGCAGGAAGGAGTGAGACCCACACAGTTTAATGAAATGGCAGGACGAAGTTAGAACCACACAGTTTAATAGAACGGCAGGAAGGAGTGAGACCCACACAGTTCAATGAAATGGCAGGACGAAGTTAGAGCCACACAGTTTAATAGAACAGCAGGAAGGAATGAGAGCCACACAGTTTAATAGAATGGCGGGAAGGAGTGAGACCAACACAGTTTAATAGAACGGCGGGAAGGAGTGAGACCCACACAGTTTAATAGAACAGCGGGAAGGAGTGAGACCCACACAGTTTAATAGAACGCCGGGAAGGAGTGAGACCAACACAGTTTAATAGTACGGCGGGAAGGAGTGAGAGCCAGACAGTTTAATAGAACGGCAGGAAGGAGTGAGAGACACACAGTTTAATAGAACGGCGGGAAGGAGTGAGACCAACACAGTTTAATAGAACGGCGGGAAGGAGTGAGACCCACACAGTTTAATAGAACAGCGGGAAGGAGTGAGACCCACACAGTTTAACAGAACGGCGGGAAGAAGTGAGACCCACACAGTTTAATAGAACAGCGGGAAAGAGTGAGACCCACACAGTTTAATAGTACGGCAGGAACAAGTGAGACCCACACAGTTTAAGAGTATGGCAGGAAGGAGTGAGACTCACAGAGTTTAACAGAATGGCGGGAAGGAGTGAGACCCACACAGTTTAATAGAATGACGGGAACGAGTGAGATCCACACAGTTGAATAGAACGGCGGGAAGAAGTGAGATCCACACAGTTTAATAGAACAGCGGGAAGGAGTGAGTCCCACACATTTGAATAGAATGGCGGGAAGGAGTGAGACTCACAGAGTTAAATAGAATGGCGGGAAGGAGTGAGACCCACACAGTTTAATCGAATGGCGGGATGGAGTGAGATCCACTCAGTTCAATAGAACAGCAGGAAGCAGTGAGACCGACACAGTTTAATAGAAGGGCAGGAAGGAGTGAGACCAACACAGTTTAATGGAAGGGCAGGACAGAATGAAACCCACACAGTTTAACAGAATAGCGGGAAGGAGTGAGACCCACATATTTTAACAGAACGGCGAAAGCAGTGAGACCCACACAGTTTAATTGAGTGGCAGGACGAAGTTAATCCCACACAGTTTAATGGAACGGCAGGAAGGAGTGAGACCCACACTGTTCAATAGAACGGCAGGAAGAAGTCAGACTCACACAGTTAAATACAACAGCGGGAAGGAGTGAGACCCACACAGTTTAATAGAACGGCGGGAAGGAGTGAGAGCCAGACAGTTTAATAGAACGGCGGGAAGGAGTGAGAGCCAGACAGTTTAATAGAACGGCGGGAAGGAGTGAGAGCCAGACAGTTTAATAGAACGGCGGGAAGGAGTGAGAGCCAGACACTTTAATAGAACGGCAGGAAGGAGTGAGACCACACATTTTAATAGAAGGGCAGGAAGGAGTGTGACCAACACAGTTTAAAAGAATAGCGGGAAGGAGTGATACACACACGGTTTAATAGAACGGCGAAAGCAGTCAGACCCACACAGTTTAATAGAATGGCAGGGACCAGTGAGACCCACACAGTTTAAGAGAACGGCGGGAATGAGTGAGAGCCACACAGTTTAAGAGAACAGCGGGAAGGAGTGATACCCACACAGTTTAAAATAACAGCAGGAAGGAGTGATAGCCACACACGTTAATAGAACAGCGGGAAGGAGTGAGACCCACACATTTGAATAGAATGGCGGGAAGAAATGAGACCTACACAGTTTAATAGAATGGCGCAAAGGAGTGAGACTCACACAGTTTAATAGAACGGCGGGAAGGAGTGAGACCTACACATTTTAATAGAAGAGCGGGAAGGAGTGCGACCCACACAGTTTAATAGAATGGCAGGAAGGAGTAAGACCCACACAGTTTAATAGAACGGCGGGAAGGAGTGAGACCTACACATTTTAATAGAAGAGCGGGAAGGAGTGCGACCCACACAGTTTAATAGAATGGCAGGAAGGAGTAAGACCCACACAGTTTAATAGAACGGTGGGAAGGAGTGAGACCCACACAGTTTAATAGAACGGCACGAAGGAGTGAGACCCACACAGTTTAAGAGAACAGCGGGAAAGAGTGAGACCCACACACTTTAAGAGAACAGCGGGAAGGAATGAGACCCACACAGTTTAATAGAACAGCGGGAAGGAGTGATACCCACACAGTTTAATAGAATGGCAGGTAGGTTTGAGACACACACACTTTAATAGAACGGCTCGAAGGAGTGAGACCCACACAGTTTAACAGAATGGCAGGAAGGAGTTAGACCCAAACAGTTTAATAGAACAGCAGGAAGGAGTTAGTCCCACACAGTTTAATAGAATGGCAGGAAGAAGTGAGACCCACACAGTTTCTTAGAACGGCAGGAAGCAGTTAGACCCACACAGTTTAATAGAACGGCAGTAAGAAGTGAGACCCACACAGTTTCAGAGAACGGCAGGAAGGAGTTAGACCCACACTGTTTAATAGAACGGGAGGAAGGAGTAAGACCCACACAGTTTAATAGAACGGAGGGAAGGAGTGAGACCCACACAGTTTAATAGAATGGCGCAAAGGAGTGAGACCCACACAGTTTAATAGAATGGCAGGAAGGAGTAAGACCCACACAGTTTAATAGAACGGCAGGAAGGAGTGAGACATACACATTTTAATAGAACGGTGGGAAGGAGTGAGATCCACACAGTTTAAAAGAATAGCGGGAAGGAGTGAGACCCACACGGTTTCACAGAACGGCAGGAACCAGTGAGACCCACACAGTTTAAGACTACAGCAGGAAGGAGTGAGACCCGCACAGTTTAAGAGAACTGCGGGAAGGAGTGAGACCCACACAGTTTAAGAGAACGGCGGGAATGAGTGAGACCCACACAGTTTAAGTGAACGGCGGGAATGAGTGAGAGCCACACAGTTTAAGAGAACGGCGGGAAGGAGTGAGACCCACACAGTTTAAGAGAACTGCGGGAAGGAGTGAGACCCACACAGTTTAAGAGAACTGCGGGAAGGAGTGAGACCCACACAGTTTAAGAGAACAGCGGGAATGAGTGAGACCCACACAGTTTAAGAGAATGGCGGGAATGAGTGAGAGCCTCACAGTTTAAGAGAACTGCGGGAAGGAGTGAGACCCACACAGTTTAATAGAATGGCAGGAAGGAGTGAGACCCACACAGTTTAATAGAACGGCGGGAAGGAGTGAGACCCACACATTTTCATAAAACGGCACGAAGGAGTGAGACCCACACAGTTTAATAGAACAGCGGGAAAGAGTGAGACCCACACACTTTAAGAGAACAGCGGGAAGGAATGAGACCCACACAGTTTAATAGAACAGCGGGAAGGAGTGATACCCACACAGTTTAATAGAATGGCAGGTAGGTTTGAGACACACACAGTTTAATAGAACGGCTCGAATGAGTGAGACCCACACAGTTTAACAGAATGGCAGGAAGGAGTTAGACCCAAACAGTTTAACAGAACAGCAGGAAGGAGTTAGTCCCTCACAGTTTAATAGAATGGCAGGAAGAAGTGAGACCCACACAGTTTCTTAGAACGGCAGGAAGAAGTGAGACCCACACAGTTTAATAGAACGGCAGGAAGAAGTGAGACCCACACAGTTTCAGAGAACGGCAGGAAGGAGTTAGACCCACACTGTTTAATAGAATGGCAGGAAGGAGTAAGACCCACACAGTTTAATAGAACGGAGGGAAGGAGTGAGACCCATATAGTTTAATAGAATGGCGCAAAGGAGTGAGACCCACACAGTTTAATAGAATGGCAGGAAGGAGTAAGACCCACACAGTTTAGTAGAAAGGCGGGAAGGAGTGAGACATACACATTTTAATAGAACGGCGGGAAGGAGTGAGACCCACACAGTTTAATAGAATGGCAGGAAGGAGTAAGACCCACACAGTTTAGTAGAAAGGCGGGAAGGAGTGAGACATACACATTTTAATAGAACAGCAGGAAGGAGGGAGACCCACACAGTTTAAAAGAATAGCGGGAAGGAGTGAGACCCACACAGTTTAAAAGAATAGCGGGAAGGAGTGAGACCCACACGGTTTCATAGAACGGCAGGAACCAGTGAGACCCACACAGTTTAAGAGTGCAGCAGGAAGGAGTGAGACCCGCACAGTTTAAGAGAAATGCGGGAAGGAGTGAGACCCACACAGTTTAAGAGAACGGCGGGAATGAGTGAGACCCACACAGTTTAAGTGAACGGCGGGAATGAGTGAGAGCCACACAGTTTAAGGGAATGGCGCGAAGGAGTGAGACCCACACAGTTTAAGAGAACTGCGGGAAGGAGTGAGACCCACACAGTTTAAGAGAACTGCGGGAAGGAGTGAGACCCACACAGTTTAAGAGAATGGCGGGAATGAGTGAGACCCACACAGTTTAAAATAACAGCGGGAAGGAGTGATAGCCACACACTTTAATAGAACAGCGGGAAGGAGTGAGACCCACACATTTGAATAGAATGGCGGGAAGAAGTGAGACCCACACAGTTTAATAGAATGGCAGGAAGGAGTAAGACCCACACAGTTTAATAGAACGGCGGGAAGGAGTGAGACCTACACATTTTAATAGAACAGCGGGAAGGAGTAAGACCCACACAGTTTAATAGAATGGCGGGAAGGAGTGAGACCCACACATTTTAATAGAATGGCGCAAAGGAGTGAGACCCACACAGTTTAATAGAATGGCAGGAAGGAGGAAGACCCACTCAGTTTAATAGAACGGCGGGAAGGAGTGAGACCTACACATTTTAATAGAACAGCGGGAAGGAGTGAGATCCACACAGTTTAACAGAATGGCAGGAAGGAGTTAGACCCACACAGTTTAATAGAATGGCAGGAAGGAGGAAGACCCACTCAGTTTAATAGAATGGCGGGAAGGAGTGAGACCCTCACATTTTAATAGAACGGCGGGAAGGAGTGAGACCCACACATTTTAATAGAACGGCACCAAGGAGTGAGACCCACACAGGTTAATAGAACGGCAGGAACCAGTGAGACCCACACTGTTTAAGAGAACAGCGGGAAAGAGTGAGACCCACACAGTTTAATAGAACAGCGGGAAGAAGTGATACCCACACAGTTTAATAGAATGGCAGGTAGCTTTGAGATACACACAGTTTAATAGAACGGCTCGAAGGAGTGGGACCCACACAGTTTAACAGAATGGCAGGAAGGAGTTAGACCCAAACAGTTTAATAGAACAGCAGGAAGGAGTTAGTCCCACACAGTTTAATAGAATGGCAGGAAGAAGTGAGACCCACACAGTTTCTTAGAATGGCAGGAAGCAGTTAGACCCACACAGTTTAATAGAACGGCAGTAAGAAGTGAGACCCACACCGTTTCAGAGAACGGCAGGAAGGAGTTAGACCCACACTGTTTAAGACAACGGCGGGAATGACTGAGACCCACACAGTTTAAGAGAACGGCGGGAAGGAGTGAGACCCACACATTTTAATAGAACGGCACGAAGGAGTGAGACCCACACAGTTTAATAGAATGGCAGGAACCAGTGAGACCCACACAGTTTAAGAGAACAGCGGGAAAGAGTGAGACCCACACAGTTTAATAGAACAGCGGGAAGGAGTGATACCCACACAGTTTAATAGAATGGCAGGTCGGTTTGAGACACACACAGTTTAAGAGAACGGCTCGAAGGAGTGAGACCCACACAGTTTAACAGAATGGCAGGAAGGAGTTAGACCCAAACAGTTTAATAGAACAGCAGGAAGGAGTTAGTCCCTCACAGTTTAATAGAATGGCAGGAAGAAGTGAGACCCACACAGTTTCTTAGAACGGCAGGAAGCAGTTAGACCCACACAGTTTAATAGAATGGCAGGAAGAAGTGAGACCCACACAGTTTCAGAGAACGGCAGGAAGGAGTGAGACCCACACATTTTAATAGAATGGCGCAAAGGAGTGAGACCCACACAGTTTAATAGAATGGCAGGAAGCAGTAAGACCCACACAGTTTAATAGAACGGCGGGAAGGAGTGAGACATACACATTTTAATAGAACGGAGGGAAGGAGTGAGACCCACACATTTGAATAGAATGGCGGGAAGAAGTGAGACCTACACAGTTTAATAGAATGGCAGGAAGGAGTAAGTCCCACATAGTTTAATAGAATGGCGGGAAGGAGTGAGACCTACACATTTTAATAGAAGAGCGGGAAGGAGTGCTACCCACACAGTTTAATAGAATGGCAGGAAGGAGTAAGACCCACACAGTTTAATAGAATGGCGGGAAGGAGTGAGACCCACACAGTTTAATAGAACGGCACGAAGGAGTGAGACCCACACAGTTTAATAGAACGGCGGGAAGGAGTGAGACCCACACAGTTTAAGAGAACAGCGGGAAAGAGTGAGACCCACTCACTTTAAGAGAACAGCGGGAAGGAATGAGACCCACACAGTTTAATAGAACAGCGGGAAGGAGTGAGACCCACACAGTTTCAGAGAACGGCAGGAAGGAGTTCGACCCACACTGTTTAATAGAACGGCAGTAAGAAGTGAGACCCACACCGTTTCAGAGAACGGCAGGAAGGAGTTAGACCCACACTGTTTAAGAGAACTGCGGGAAGGAGTAAGACCCACACAGTTTAATAGAACGGCGGGAAGGAGTGAGACCCACACATTTTAATAGAACGGCACGAAGGAGTGATACCCACACAGTTTAATAGAATGGCAGGTCGGTTTGAGACACACACAGTTTAAGAGAACGGCTCGAAGGAGTGAGACCCACACAGTTTAACAGAATGGCAGGAAGGAGTTAGACCCAAACAGTTTAATAGAACAGCAGGAAGGAGTGAGACCCAGACAGTTTAATAGAATGGCAGGAAGAAGTGAGACCCACACAGTTTAATCGAATGGCGGGATGGAGTGAGATCCACTCAGTTCAATAGAACAGCAGGAAGCAGTGAGACCGACACAGTTTAATAGAAGGGCAGGAAGGAGTGAGACCAACACAGTTTAATGGAAGGGCAGGACAGAATGAAACCCACACAGTTTAACAGAATAGCGGGAAGGAGTGAGACCCACATATTTTAACAGAACGGCGAAAGCAGTGAGACCCACACAGTTTAATTGAGTGGCAGGACGAAGTTAATCCCACACAGTTTAATGGAACGGCAGGAAGGAGTGAGACCCACACTGTTCAATAGAACGGCAGGAAGAAGTCAGACTCACACAGTTAAATACAACAGCGGGAAGGAGTGAGACCCACACAGTTTAATAGAACGGCGGGAAGGAGTGAGAGCCAGACAGTTTAATAGAACGGCGGGAAGGAGTGAGAGCCAGACAGTTTAATAGAACGGCGGGAAGGAGTGAGAGCCAGACAGTTTAATAGAACGGCGGGAAGGAGTGAGAGCCAGACACTTTAATAGAACGGCAGGAAGGAGTGAGACCACACATTTTAATAGAAGGGCAGGAAGGAGTGTGACCAACACAGTTTAAAAGAATAGCGGGAAGGAGTGATACACACACGGTTTAATAGAACGGCGAAAGCAGTCAGACCCACACAGTTTAATAGAATGGCAGGGACCAGTGAGACCCACACAGTTTAAGAGAACGGCGGGAATGAGTGAGAGCCACACAGTTTAAGAGAACAGCGGGAAGGAGTGATACCCACACAGTTTAAAATAACAGCAGGAAGGTGTGATAGCCACACACGTTAATAGAACAGCGGGAAGGAGTGAGACCCACACATTTGAATAGAATGGCGGGAAGAAATGAGACCTACACAGTTTAATAGAATGGCGCAAAGGAGTGAGACTCACACAGTTTAATAGAACGGCGGGAAGGAGTGAGACCTACACATTTTAATAGAAGAGCGGGAAGGAGTGCGACCCACACAGTTTAATAGAATGGCAGGAAGGAGTAAGACCCACACAGTTTAATAGAACGGCGGGAAGGAGTGAGACCTACACAGTTTAATAGAAGAGCGGGAAGGAGTGCGACCCACACAGTTTAATAGAATGGCAGGAAGGAGTAAGACCCACACAGTTTAATAGAACGGTGGGAAGGAGTGAGACCCACACAGTTTAATAGAACGGCACGAAGGAGTGAGACCCACACAGTTTAATAGAACGGCAGGAACCAGTGAGACCCACACAGTTTAAGAGAACAGCGGGAAAGAGTGAGACCCACACACTTTAAGAGAACAGCGGGAAGGAATGAGACCCACACAGTTTAATAGAACAGCGGGAAGGAGTGATACCCACACAGTTTAATAGAATGGCAGGTAGGTTTGAGACACACACACTTTAATAGAACGGCTCGAAGGAGTGAGACCCACACAGTTTAACAGAATGGCAGGAAGGAGTTAGTCCCACACAGTTTAATAGAATGGCAGGAAGAAGTGAGACCCACACAGTTTCTTAGAACGGCAGGAAGCAGTTAGACCCACACAGTTTAATAGAACGGCAGTAAGAAGTGAGACCCACACAGTTTCAGAGAACGGCAGGAAGGAGTTAGACCCACACTGTTTAATAGAACGGGAGGAAGGAGTAAGACCCACACAGTTTAATAGAACGGAGGGAAGGAGTGAGACCCACACAGTTTAATAGAATGGCGCAAAGGAGTGAGACCCACACAGTTTAATAGAATGGCAGGAAGGAGTAAGACCCACACAGTTTAATAGAACGGCAGGAAGGAGTGAGACATACACATTTTAATAGAACGGCGGGAAGGAGTGAGATCCACACAGTTTAAAAGAATAGCGGGAAGGAGTGAGACCCACACGGTTTCACAGAACGGCAGGAACCAGTGAGACCCACACAGTTTAAGACTACAGCAGGAAGGAGTGAGACCCGCACAGTTTAAGAGAACTGCGGGAAGGAGTGAGACCCACACAGTTTAAGAGAACGGCGGGAATGAGTGAGACCCACACAGTTTAAGTGAACGGCGGGAATGAGTGAGAGCCACACAGTTTAAGAGAACGGCGGGAAGGAGTGAGACCCACACAGTTTAAGAGAACTGCGGGAAGGAGTGAGACCCACACAGTTTAAGAGAACTGCGGGAAGGAGTGAGACCCACACAGTTTAAGAGAACAGCGGGAATGAGTGAGACCCACACAGTTTAAGAGAATGGCGGGAATGAGTGAGAGCCTCACAGTTTAAGAGAACTGCGGGAAGGAGTGAGACCCACACAGTTTAATAGAATGGCAGGAAGGAGTGAGACCCACACAGTTTAATAGAACGGCGGGAAGGAGTGAGACCCACACATTTTCATAAAACGGCACGAAGGAGTGAGACCCACACAGTTTAATAGAACAGCGGGAAAGAGTGAGACCCACACACTTTAAGAGAACAGCGGGAAGGAATGAGACCCACACAGTTTAATAGAACAGCGGGAAGGAGTGATACCCACACAGTTTAATAGAATGGCAGGTAGGTTTGAGACACACACAGTTTAATAGAACGGCTCGAATGAGTGAGACCCACACAGTTTAACAGAATGGCAGGAAGGAGTTAGACCCAAACAGTTTAACAGAACAGCAGGAAGGAGTTAGTCCCTCACAGTTTAATAGAATGGCAGGAAGAAGTGAGACCCACACAGTTTCTTAGAACGGCAGGAAGAAGTGAGACCCACACAGTTTAATAGAACGGCAGGAAGAAGTGAGACCCACACAGTTTCAGAGAACGGCAGGAAGGAGTTAGACCCACACTGTTTAATAGAATGGCAGGAAGGAGTAAGACCCACACAGTTTAATAGAACGGAGGGAAGGAGTGAGACCCATATAGTTTAATAGAATGGCGCAAAGGAGTGAGACCCACACAGTTTAATAGAATGGCAGGAAGGAGTAAGACCCACACAGTTTAGTAGAAAGGCGGGAAGGAGTGAGACATACACATTTTAATAGAACGGCGGGAAGGAGTGAGACCCACACAGTTTAATAGAATGGCAGGAAGGAGTAAGACCCACACAGTTTAGTAGAAAGGCGGGAAGGAGTGAGACATACACATTTTAATAGAACAGCAGGAAGGAGGGAGACCCACACAGTTTAAAAGAATAGCGGGAAGGAGTGAGACCCACACAGTTTAAAAGAATAGCGGGAAGGAGTGAGACCCACACGGTTTCATAGAACGGCAGGAACCAGTGAGACCCACACAGTTTAAGAGTGCAGCAGGAAGGAGTGAGACCCGCACAGTTTAAGAGAAATGCGGGAAGGAGTGAGACCCACACAGTTTAAGAGAACGGCGGGAATGAGTGAGACCCACACAGTTTAAGTGAACGGCGGGAATGAGTGAGAGCCACACAGTTTAAGGGAATGGCGCGAAGGAGTGAGACCCACACAGTTTAAGAGAACTGCGGGAAGGAGTGAGACCCACACAGTTTAAGAGAACTGCGGGAAGGAGTGAGACCCACACAGTTTAAGAGAATGGCGGGAATGAGTGAGACCCACACAGTTTAAAATAACAGCGGGAAGGAGTGATAGCCACACACTTTAATAGAACAGCGGGAAGGAGTGAGACCCACACATTTGAATAGAATGGCGGGAAGAAGTGAGACCCACACAGTTTAATAGAATGGCAGGAAGGAGTAAGACCCACACAGTTTAATAGAACGGCGGGAAGGAGTGAGACCTACACATTTTAATAGAACAGCGGGAAGGAGTAAGACCCACACAGTTTAATAGAATGGCGGGAAGGAGTGAGACCCACACATTTTAATAGAATGGCGCAAAGGAGTGAGACCCACACAGTTTAATAGAATGGCAGGAAGGAGGAAGACCCACTCAGTTTAATAGAACGGCGGGAAGGAGTGAGACCTACACATTTTAATAGAACAGCGGGAAGGAGTGAGATCCACACAGTTTAACAGAATGGCAGGAAGGAGTTAGACCCACACAGTTTAATAGAATGGCAGGAAGGAGGAAGACCCACTCAGTTTAATAGAATGGCGGGAAGGAGTGAGACCCTCACATTTTAATAGAACGGCGGGAAGGAGTGAGACCCACACATTTTAATAGAACGGCACCAAGGAGTGAGACCCACACAGGTTAATAGAACGGCAGGAACCAGTGAGACCCACACTGTTTAAGAGAACAGCGGGAAAGAGTGAGACCCACACAGTTTAATAGAATGGCAGGTAGGTTTGAGATACACACAGTTTAATAGAACGGCTCGAAGGAGTGGGACCCACACAGTTTAACAGAATGGCAGGAAGGAGTTAGACCCAAACAGTTTAATAGAACAGCAGGAAGGAGTTAGTCCCACACAGTTTAATAGAATGGCAGGAAGAAGTGAGACCCACACAGTTTCTTAGAATGGCAGGAAGCAGTTAGACCCACACAGTTTAATAGAACGGCAGTAAGAAGTGAGACCCACACCGTTTCAGAGAACGGCAGGAAGGAGTTAGACCCACACTGTTTAAGACAACGGCGGGAATGACTGAGACCCACACAGTTTAAGAGAACGGCGGGAAGGAGTGAGACCCACACATTTTAATAGAACGGCACGAAGGAGTGAGACCCACACAGTTTAATAGAATGGCAGGAACCAGTGAGACCCACACAGTTTAAGAGAACAGCGGGAAAGAGTGAGACCCACACAGTTTAATAGAACAGCGGGAAGGAGTGATACCCACACAGTTTAATAGAATGGCAGGTCGGTTTGAGACACACACAGTTTAAGAGAACGGCTCGAAGGAGTGAGACCCACACAGTTTAACAGAATGGCAGGAAGGAGTTAGACCCAAACAGTTTAATAGAACAGCAGGAAGGAGTTAGTCCCTCACAGTTTAATAGAATGGCAGGAAGAAGTGAGACCCACACAGTTTCTTAGAACGGCAGGAAGCAGTTAGACCCACACAGTTTAATAGAATGGCAGGAAGAAGTGAGACCCACACAGTTTCAGAGAACGGCAGGAAGGAGTGAGACCCACACATTTTAATAGAATGGCGCAAAGGAGTGAGACCCACACAGTTTAATAGAATGGCAGGAAGCAGTAAGACCCACACAGTTTAATAGAACGGCGGGAAGGAGTGAGACATACACATTTTAATAGAACGGAGGGAAGGAGTGAGACCCACACATTTGAATAGAATGGCGGGAAGAAGTGAGACCTACACAGTTTAATAGAATGGCAGGAAGGAGTAAGTCCCACATAGTTTAATAGAATGGCGGGAAGGAGTGAGACCTCCACATTTTAATAGAAGAGCGGGAAGGAGTGCTACCCACACAGTTTAATAGAATGGCAGGAAGGAGTAAGACCCACACAGTTTAATAGAATGGCGGGAAGGAGTGAGACCCACACAGTTTAATAGAACGGCACGAAGGAGTGAGACCCACACAGTTTAATAGAACGGCGGGAAGGAGTGAGACCCACACAGTTTAAGAGAACAGCGGGAAAGAGTGAGACCCACTCACTTTAAGAGAACAGCGGGAAGGAATGAGACCCACACAGTTTAATAGAACAGCGGGAAGGAGTGAGACCCACACAGTTTCAGAGAACGGCAGGAAGGAGTTCGACCCACACTGTTTAATAGAACGGCAGTAAGAAGTGAGACCCACACCGTTTCAGAGAACGGCAGGAAGGAGTTAGACCCACACTGTTTAAGAGAACTGCGGGAAGGAGTAAGACCCACACAGTTTAATAGAACGGCGGGAAGGAGTGAGACCCACACATTTTAATAGAACGGCACGAAGGAGTGATACCCACACAGTTTAATAGAATGGCAGGTCGGTTTGAGACACACACAGTTTAAGAGAACGGCTCGAAGGAGTGAGACCCACACAGTTTAACAGAATGGCAGGAAGGAGTTAGACCCAAACAGTTTAATAGAACAGCAGGAAGGAGTGAGACCCAGACAGTTTAATAGAATGGCAGGAAGAAGTGAGACCCACACAGTTTCTTAGAACGGCAGGAAGCAGTTAGACCCACACAGTTTAATAGAATGGCGGGAAGGAGTGAGACCC
This sequence comes from Heterodontus francisci, assembly GCF_036365525.1. Classification (NCBI taxonomy): domain Eukaryota; kingdom Metazoa; phylum Chordata; class Chondrichthyes; order Heterodontiformes; family Heterodontidae; genus Heterodontus; species Heterodontus francisci. The sequence goes on from NC_090374.1 coordinate 138,623,353, forward strand.
ACACATTTTAATAGAATGCCGCAAAGGAGTGAGACCCACACAGTTTAATAGAATGGCAGGAAGGAGGAAGACCCACTCAGTTTAATAGAACGGCGGGAAGGAGTGAGACCCACACAGTTTAACAGAATGGCAGGAAGGAGTTAGACCCACACAGTTTAATAGAATGGCGGGAAGGAGTGAGACCCACACATTTTAATAGAACGGCACCAAGGAGTGAGACCCACACAGGTTAATAGAACGTCAGGAACCAGTGAGACCCACACAGTTTAAGAGAACAGCGGGAAAGAGTGAGACCCACACACTTTAAGAGAACAGCGGGAAGGAATGAGACCCACACAGTTTAATAGAACAGCGGGAAGGAGTGAGACCCACACAGTTTAACAGAATGGCAGGAAGGAGTTAGACCCACACAGTTTAATAGAATGGCGGGAAGGAGTGAGACCCTCACATTTTAATACAACGGCGGGAAGGAGTGAGACCCACACATTTTAATAGAACGGCACGAAGGAGTGAGACCCACACAGTTTAACAGAATGGCAGGAAGGAGTTAGACCCACACAGTTTAATAGAATGGCGGGAAGGAGTGAGACCCTCACATTTTAATACAACGGCGGGAAGGAGTGAGACCCACACATTTTAATAGAACGGCACGAAGGAGTGAGACCCACACAGTTTAATAGAATGGCAGGAACCAGTGAGACCCACACAGTTTAAGAGAACGGCTCGAAGGAGTGAGACCCACACAGTTTAATAGAATGGCAGGAACCAGTGAGACCCACACAGTTTAAGAGAACAGCGGGAAAGAGTGAGACCCACACAGTTCAATAGAACAGCGGGAAGGAGTGATACCCACACAGTTTAATAGAATGGCAGGTCGGTTTGAGACACACACAGTTTAAGAGAACGGCTCGAAGGAGTGAGACCCACACAGTTTAACAGAATGGCAGGAAGGAGTTAGACCCAAACAGTTCAATAGAACAGCAGGAAGGAGTGAGACCCAGACAGTTTAATAGAATGGCAGGAAGAAGTGAGACCCACACAGTTTCTTAGAACGGCAGGAAGAAGTGAGACCCACACAGTTTCAGAGAACGGCAGGAAGGCGTAAGACCCACACACTTTAATAGAACGGAGGGAAGGAGTGAGACCCACACATTTTAATAGAATGGCGCAAAGGAGTGAGACCCACACAGTTTAATAGAATGGCAGGAAGGAGTAAGACCCACACAGTTTAATAGAACGGCGGGAAGGAGTGAGACATACACATTTTAATAGAACGGCGGGAAGGAGTGAGATCCACACAGTTTAATAGAACAGCAGGAAGGAGTGAGACCCACACAGTTTCAATGTTTAGCGGGAAGGAGTGAGAATCACACAGTTTAAAAGAATAGCGGGAAGGAGTGAGACCCACATGGTTTCATAGAACGGCAGGAACCAGTGAGACCCACACAGTTTAAGAGTACAGCAGGAAGGAGTGAGACCCGCACAGTTTAAGAGAACTGCGGGAAGGAGTGAGACCCACACAGTTTAAGAGGACGGCGGGAATGAGTGAGACCAACACAGTTTAAGTGAACGGCGGGAATGAGTGAGAGCCACACAGTTTAAGAGAATGGCGCGAAGGAGTGAGACCCACACAGTTTAAGAGAACTGCGGGAAGGAGTGAGACCCACACAGTTTAAGAGAACTGCGGGAAGGAGTGAGACCGACACAGTTTAAGAGAACGGCGGGAATGAGTGAGACCCACACAGTTTAAAATAACAGCGGGAAGGAGTGATAGCCACACAGTTTAATAGAACAGCGGGAAGGAGTGAGACCCACACATTTTAATGGAACGGCACGAAGGAGTGAGACCACACAGTTTAATAGAACGGCAGGAAGGAGTTAGACCCACCCAGTTTAATAGAACGGGAGGAAGGAGTTAGACCCACACAGTTTAATAGAACGGCAGGAAGGAGTGAGACCCACACAGTTTAATAGAACGGCAGGAAGGAGTTAGACCCACACAGTTTAATAGAACAGCAGGAAGGAGTGAGACCCACACAGTTTAATAGAACAGCAGGAAGGAATTAGTCCCACACAGTTTAATAGAATGGCAGGAAGAAGTGAGACCCACACAGTTTCTTAGAACGGCAGGAAGGAGTGAGACCCACACAGTTTAATAGAACAGCAGGAAGGAATTAGTCCCACACAGTTTAATAGAATGGCAGGAAGGAGTGAGACCCACGCAGTTTAATAGAACGGCAGGAAGGAGTGAGACCCACACAGTTTAACAGATCAGCTGGAAGCAGTGAGACCCACACAGTTTAATATAGCAGTGGGAAGGAGTGAGACCCACACAATTTAATAGAATAGCGGGAAGGAGGGAGACCCACACACTTTAACAGAACGGCGGGAAGGAGTGAGACCCACACAATTTAATAGAACAGCTGGAAGCAGTGAGACCCACACAGTTAAATAGAACTGCGGGAAAGAGTGAGACCCACACAATTTAATAGAACGGCGGGAAGGAGTGAGACCCACACACTTCAAGAGAACGGCGGGGGGAGTGAGACGCACACACTTCAATAGAACGGCGGGAAGGAGTGAGGCCCACGCATTTTAATAGAACGGCAGAAAGGAGTCAGACCAACACACTTTAATAGAACGGTGGGAAGGAGCGAGACCCACACAGTTTAATAGAACGGCGGGAAGGATTGGAACCCACACTGTTTAATCGAATAGCGGGACGGAGTGAGAACCACAGTTTAATAGGACAGCGGGAAGGAGTGAGACCCACAGACTTTAATAGAACGGCGGGAAGGAGTGAGAACCACACAGTTTAATAGAATGGCAGGAAGAAGTGAGACCCACACAGTTTAATAGAACAGCGGGAAGGAGTTCGATCCACACAGTTTAATACAATGGCGGGAAGGAGTGATACCCACACAGTTTAATAGAATGGCGGGAAGGAGGGAGAACCACCCAGTTTAATAGGACAGCGGGAAGGAGTGGGACCCACACAGTTTAACAGAACAGCGGGAAGGAGTGTGACCCACACAGTTTAATAGAGCTGCGGGAAGAAGTGAGACCCACACAGGATAATAAAACAGCGGGAAGAAGTGAGACCCACACATTTGAATAGAATGGCAGGAAGGAGTGAGACCCACACAGTTTAGTAGAATGGCGGGAAGGAGTGAGACCCACACAGTTTAATAGAACGGCAGGAAGGAGTGAGACCCACACAGATTAATAGAATGGCAGGAAGGAGTAAGATCCACACATTTTCATATAATGGCGGGAAGGAGTGAGATCCACACAGTTTAATAGAAGGGCAGGAAGGAGTGAGACCAACACAGTTTAATGGAAGGGCAGGACAGAATGAAACGCACACAGTTTAATAGAACAGCAGGAAGGAGTGAGACCCACACAGTTTAAAAGAATAGCGGGAAGGAGTGAGACCCACACATTTGAATAGAATGGCGGGAAGGAGTGAGACCCACACAGTTTAATAAAACAGCGGGAAGGAGTGAGACCCACACAGTTTACGAGAATGGCAGGAAGGAGTAAGACCCACACAGTTTAATAGAACGGCGGGAAGGAGTGAGACCCACACATGTTAATAGAACAGCGGGAAGGAGTGAGACCCACACAGTTTAATAGAACGGCGGGAAGGAGTGAGACCCACACATTTTAAGAGAACGGAGAGAAGGAGTGAGAGCCACACAGTTTATGAGAACGGTGGGAAGGAGTGATACCCACACAGTTTAATAGAATGGCAGGTAGGTTTGAGACACACACAGTTTAATAGAACGGCTCGAAGGAGTGAGACCCACACATTGAATAGAATGGCGGGAAGAAGTGAGACCCACACAGTTTAGTAGAATGGCGGGAAGGAGTGAGATCCACACAGTTTAATAGAATGGCAGGAAGGAGTAAGACCCACACAGTTTAATAGAACAGCGGGAAGGAGTGAGATCCACACAGTTTAATAGAATGGCAGGAAGGAGTGAGACCCACACATTTTAATACAACAGCGGGAAGGAGTGAGACCCACACAGTTTATTAGAATGACAGGAAGGAGTAAGACCCACATAGTTTAACAGAACGGCATGACGGAGTGAGACCCACACATTTTAATAGAATGGCGGGAAGGAGTGAGATCCACACAGTTTAATAGAACAGCAGGAAGGAGTGAGACCCACACATTTTAATAGAAGGGCAGGAAGGAGTGAGACCAACACAGTTTAATGGAAGGGCAGGACAGAATGAAACGCACACAGTTTAATAGAACAGCAGGAAGGAGTGAGACCCACACAGTTTAAAAGAATAGCGGGAAGGAGTGATACACACACGGTTTAATAGAACAGCGAAAGCAGTCAGACCCACACAGTTTAATAGAATGGCAGGGACCTGTGAGACCCACACAGTTTAAAAGAACGGCGGGAATGAGTGAGAGCCACACAGTTTAAGAGAACAGCGGGAAGGAGTGAGACCCACACAGTTTAAAATAAGAGTGGGAAGGAGTGATAGCCACACAGTTTAATAGAACAGCGGAAAGGAGTGAGACCCACACATTTGAATAGAATGGTGGGAAGAAGTGAGACCCATACATTTTAATAGACTGGCGCAAAGGAGTGAGACCCACACAGTTTAATAGAACAGCGGGAAGCAGTGATACCCACACAGTTTAATAGAATGGCAGGTAGGTTTGAGATACACACAGTTTAATAGAACGACTCGAAGGAGTGAGACCCACACAGTTTAATAGAACAGCAGGAAGGAGTTAGACCCAAACAGTTGAATAGAATGGCAGGAAGAAGTGAGACCCACACAGTTTCTTAGAACGGCAGGAAGGAGTTAGACCCACAAAGATTAATAGAACGGCAGGAAGAAGTGAGACCCACACAGTTTCAGAGAACGGCAGGAAGGAGTTAGACCCACACTGTTTAATAGAACGGCAGGAAGGAGTAAGACCCACACAGTTTAATAGAACGGAGGGAAGGAGTAAGACCCACACAGTTTCATAGAACGGCAGGAAAGATTTAGACCCACACAGTTTAATCGAACGGCAGGAAGGAGTAAGACCCACACAGTTTAATAGAACAGCAGGAAGGAGTGAGACCCACACAGTTTAATAGAATGGCAGGAAGAAGTGAGACCCACACAGTTTCATAGAACGGCAGGAAGGAGTGAGACCCACACAGTTTAATAGAACAGCTGGAAGCAGTGTGACCCACACAGTTTAATAGAACGGCAGGAAGGAGTGAGACCCACACAGTTTAATAGAACGGCAGGAAGGAGTGAGACCCACACAGTTTAATAGAACGGCAGGAAGGAGTGAGACCCACACAGTTTAACAGATCAGCTGGAAGCAGTGAGACCCACACAGTTTAATACAGCAGTGGGAAGGAGTGAGACCCACACAATTTAATAGAATGGCAGGAAGGAGTGAGACCCACACACTTTAATAGAACGGCGGGAAGGAGTGAGACCCACACAATTTAATAGAACAGCTGGAAGCAGTGAGACCCACACAGTTTAATAGAACTGCGGGAAGGAGTGAGACCCACACAATTTAATAGAACGGCGGGAAGGAGTGAGACCCACACACTTCAATAGAACGGCGGGGGGAGTGAGACCCACACACTTTAACAGAACAGCGGGAAGGAGTGATGCCCACACACTTTAATAGGACGGCAGGAAGGAGTGAGACCCACACACTTTAATATAACGGTGGGAAGGAACGAGACCCACACAGTTTAATAGAACGGCAGGAAGGAGTGAGACCTACACAGTTTAATGGAACAGCGGGTAGGAGTGAGACCCACACAGTTTAATAGAACGGCGGGAAGGTGTGAGAACCACACAATTTAATAGAATGACAGGAAGACGTGAGACCCACACAGTTTAATAGAACCGCTGGAAGGAGTGAGAACCGCACAGTTTAATAGAACAGCGGGAAGGAGTGAGACCCACACAGTTTAATAAAACAGCGGGAAGGAGTGAGACCCACAGAGTTTAATAGAACGGCGGGAAGGAGTGAGACCCACACAGTTTAATAAAACAGCGGGAAGGAGTGAGACCCACAGAGTTTAATAGAACGGCGGGAAGGAGTGAGACCCACACATTTTAATAGAACGGCGGGAAGGATTGGAACCCACACTGTTTAATAGAATAGCGGGACGGAGTGAGAACCACAGTTTAATAGAACAGCGGGAAGGAGTGAGACCCACAGACTTTAATAGAACGGCGGGAAGGAGTGAGACCCACACATTTTAATAGAACGGCGGGAAGGATTGGAACCCACACTGTTTAATAGAATAGCGGGACGGAGTGAGACCCACACAGTTTAAAAGAATAGCGGGAAGGAGTGAGACCCACACATTTGAATAGAATGGCGGGAAGGAGTGAGACCCACACAGTTTAATAAAACAGCGGGAAGGAGTGAGACCCACACAGTTTACGAGAATGGCAGGAAGGAGTAAGACCCACACAGTTTAATAGAACGGCGGGAAGGAGTGAGACCCACACATGTTAATAGAACAGCGGGAAGGAGTGAGACCCACACAGTTTAATAGAACGGCGGGAAGGAGTGAGACCCACACATTTTAAGAGAACGGAGAGAAGGAGTGAGAGCCACACAGTTTATGAGAACGGTGGGAAGGAGTGATACCCACACAGTTTAATAGAATGGCAGGTAGGTTTGAGACACACACAGTTTAATAGAACGGCTCGAAGGAGTGAGACCCACACATTGAATAGAATGGCGGGAAGAAGTGAGACCCACACAGTTTAGTAGAATGGCGGGAAGGAGTGAGATCCACACAGTTTAATAGAATGGCAGGAAGGAGTAAGACCCACACAGTTTAATAGAACAGCGGGAAGGAGTGAGATCCACACAGTTTAATAGAATGGCAGGAAGGAGTGAGACCCACACATTTTAATACAACAGCGGGAAGGAGTGAGACCCACACAGTTTATTAGAATGACAGGAAGGAGTAAGACCCACATAGTTTAACAGAACGGCATGACGGAGTGAGACCCACACATTTTAATAGAATGGCGGGAAGGAGTGAGATCCACACAGTTTAATAGAACAGCAGGAAGGAGTGAGACCCACACATTTTAATAGAAGGGCAGGAAGGAGTGAGACCAACACAGTTTAATGGAAGGGCAGGACAGAATGAAACGCACACAGTTTAATAGAACAGCAGGAAGGAGTGAGACCCACACAGTTTAAAAGAATAGCGGGAAGGAGTGATACACACACGGTTTAATAGAACAGCGAAAGCAGTCAGACCCACACAGTTTAATAGAATGGCAGGGACCTGTGAGACCCACACAGTTTAAAAGAACGGCGGGAATGAGTGAGAGCCACACAGTTTAAGAGAACAGCGGGAAGGAGTGAGACCCACACAGTTTAAAATAAGAGTGGGAAGGAGTGATAGCCACACAGTTTAATAGAACAGCGGAAAGGAGTGAGACCCACACATTTGAATAGAATGGTGGGAAGAAGTGAGACCCATACATTTTAATAGACTGGCGCAAAGGAGTGAGACCCACACAGTTTAATAGAACAGCGGGAAGCAGTGATACCCACACAGTTTAATAGAATGGCAGGTAGGTTTGAGATACACACAGTTTAATAGAACGACTCGAAGGAGTGAGACCCACACAGTTTAATAGAACAGCAGGAAGGAGTTAGACCCAAACAGTTGAATAGAATGGCAGGAAGAAGTGAGACCCACACAGTTTCTTAGAACGGCAGGAAGGAGTTAGACCCACAAAGATTAATAGAACGGCAGGAAGAAGTGAGACCCACACAGTTTCAGAGAACGGCAGGAAGGAGTTAGACCCACACTGTTTAATAGAACGGCAGGAAGGAGTAAGACCCACACAGTTTAATAGAACGGAGGGAAGGAGTAAGACCCACACAGTTTCATAGAACGGCAGGAAAGATTTAGACCCACACAGTTTAATCGAACGGCAGGAAGGAGTAAGACCCACACAGTTTAATAGAACAGCAGGAAGGAGTGAGACCCACACAGTTTAATAGAATGGCAGGAAGAAGTGAGACCCACACAGTTTCATAGAACGGCAGGAAGGAGTGAGACCCACACAGTTTAATAGAACAGCTGGAAGCAGTGTGACCCACACAGTTTAATAGAACGGCAGGAAGGAGTGAGACCCACACAGTTTAATAGAACGGCAGGAAGGAGTGAGACCCACACAGTTTAATAGAACGGCAGGAAGGAGTGAGACCCACACAGTTTAACAGATCAGCTGGAAGCAGTGAGACCCACACAGTTTAATACAGCAGTGGGAAGGAGTGAGACCCACACAATTTAATAGAATGGCAGGAAGGAGTGAGACCCACACACTTTAATAGAACGGCGGGAAGGAGTGAGACCCACACAATTTAATAGAACAGCTGGAAGCAGTGAGACCCACACAGTTTAATAGAACTGCGGGAAGGAGTGAGACCCACACAATTTAATAGAACGGCGGGAAGGAGTGAGACCCACACACTTCAATAGAACGGCGGGGGGAGTGAGACCCACACACTTTAACAGAACAGCGGGAAGGAGTGATGCCCACACACTTTAATAGGACGGCAGGAAGGAGTGAGACCCACACACTTTAATATAACGGTGGGAAGGAACGAGACCCACACAGTTTAATAGAACGGCAGGAAGGAGTGAGACCTACACAGTTTAATGGAACAGCGGGTAGGAGTGAGACCCACACAGTTTAATAGAACGGCGGGAAGGTGTGAGAACCACACAATTTAATAGAATGACAGGAAGACGTGAGACCCACACAGTTTAATAGAACCGCTGGAAGGAGTGAGAACCGCACAGTTTAATAGAACAGCGGGAAGGAGTGAGACCCACACAGTTTAATAAAACAGCGGGAAGGAGTGAGACCCACAGAGTTTAATAGAACGGCGGGAAGGAGTGAGACCCACACAGTTTAATAAAACAGCGGGAAGGAGTGAGACCCACAGAGTTTAATAGAACGGCGGGAAGGAGTGAGACCCACACATTTTAATAGAACGGCGGGAAGGATTGGAACCCACACTGTTTAATAGAATAGCGGGACGGAGTGAGAACCACAGTTTAATAGAACAGCGGGAAGGAGTGAGACCCACAGACTTTAATAGAACGGCGGGAAGGAGTGAGACCCACACATTTTAATAGAACGGCGGGAAGGATTGGAACCCACACTGTTTAATAGAATAGCGGGACGGAGTGAGAACCACAGTTTAATAGAACAGCGGGAAGGAGTGAGACCCACACAGTTTAATAGAATGGCAGGAAGAAGTAAGACCCACACAGTTTAATGGAACAGCGGGAAGGAGTTAGATCCACACAGTTTAATAGAATGGCGGGAAGGAGTGATACCCACACAGTTTAATAGAATGGCGGGAAGGAGGGAGAACCACCCAGTTTAATAGGACAGCGGGAAGGAGTGGGACCCACACAGTTTAACAGAACAGCGGGAAGGAGTGTGACCCACACAGTTTAATAGAGCTGCGGGAAGAAGTGAGACCCACACAGGTTAATAAAACAGCGGGAAGAAGTGAGACCCACACATTTGAATAGAATGGCAGGAAGGAGTGAGACCCACACATTTTCATAGAATGGCGGGAAGGAGTGAGATCCACACAGTTTAATAGAAGGGCAGGAAGGAGTGAGACCAACACAGTTTAATGGAAGGGCAGGACAGAATGAAACGCACACAGTTTAATAGAACAGCAGGAAGGAGTGAGACCCACACAGTTTTTTTGAACAGCGGGAAGGAGTGAGACCCACACATTTGAATAGAATGGCGGGAAGGTGTGAGACCCACACAGTTTAATAGAATAGCGGGAAGGAGTGAGACCTACACAGTTTAATAGAATGGCAGGAAGGAGTAAGTCCCACACAGTTTAATAGAACGGCGGGAAGGAGTGAGACCCACACATTTTAATAGAATGGCCGGAAAGAGTAAGAACCACAGAGTTTAGTAGAATGGCGGGAAGGAGTGAGACCCACACACTTTAATAGCATGGCAGGAAGGAGTAAGACCCACACAGTTTAATAGAACGGCGCGAAGGAGTGAGACCCACACATTTTGATAGAACAGCGGGAACGAGTGAGACCCACACAGTTTGATAGAATGGCAGGAAGGAGTGAGACCTACAAAGTTTAACAGAACGGCATGACGGAGTGAGACCCACACATTTTAATAGAATGGCGGGAAGGAGTGAGATCCACAGAGTTTAACAGAACGGCATGACGGAGTGAGACCCACACATTTTAATAGAATGGCGGGAAGGAGTGAGATCCACAGAGTTTAATAGAACAGCAGGAAGGAGTGAGACCCACACATTTTAATAGAAGGGCAGGAAGGAGTGAGACCAACATAGTTTAATGGAAGGGCAGGACAGAATGAAACGCACACAGTTTAATAGAACAGCAGGAAGGAGTGAGACCCACACAGTTTAAAAGAATAGCGGGAAGGAGTGATGCACACACGGTTTAATAGAACGGCCAAAGCAGTCTGACCCACACAGTTTAATAGAATGGCAGGAACCAGTGAGACCCACACAGTTTAAGAGAACGGCGGGAATGAGTGAGAGCCACACAGTTTAAAATAACAGCGGGAAGGAGTGATAGCCACACAGTTTAATAGAACAGCGGGAAGGAGTGAGACCCACACATTTGAATAGAATGGCGGGAAGAAGTGAGACCCACACATTTTAATAGACTGGCGCAAAGGAGTGAGACCCACACAGTTTAATAGAACAGCGGGAAGGAGTGATACCCACACAGTTTAATAGAATGGCAGGTAGGTTTGAGATACACACAGTTTAATAGAACGGCTCGACGGAGTGAGACCCACACAGTTTAATAGAACAGCAGGAAGGAGTTAGACCCAAACAGTTGAATGGAATGGCAGGAAGAAGTGAGACCCACACAGTTTCTTAGAACGGCAGGAAGGAGTTAGACCCACACAGTTTAATAGAACGGCAGGAAGAAGTGAGACCCACACAGTTTCAGAGAACGGCAGGAAGGAGTTAGACCCACACTGTTTAATAGAACGGCAGGAAGGAGTAAGACCCACACAGTTTAATAGAACGGATGGAAGGAGTGAGACCCACTCAGTTTCATAGAACGGCAGGAAGGATTTAGACCCACACAGTTTAATCGAACGGCAGGAAGGAGTAAGACCCACACAGTTTAATAGAACAGCAGGAAGGAGTGAGACCCACACAGTTCAATAGAATGGCAGGAAGAAGTGAGACCCACACAGTTTCATAGAACGGCAGGAAGGAGTGAGACCCACACAGTTTAATAGAACAGCTGGAAGCAGTGAGACCCACACAGTTTAATAGAATGGCAGGAAGGAGTGAGACCCACACAGTTTAATAGATCAGTTGGAAACAGTGAGACCCACACAGTTTAATACCGCAGTGGGAAGGAGTGAGACCCACACAATTTAATAGAACGGCGGGAAGGAGTGAGACCCACACAATTTAATAGAACGGCGGGAAGGAGTGAGACCCACACACTTTAATAGAACGGTGGGAAGGAGTGAGACCCACACACTTCAATAGAACGGCGGGGGGATTGAGACCCACACACTTTAATAGAACGGTGGGAAGGAGCGAGACCCACACAGTTTAATAGAACGGCGGGAAGGAGTGAGACCTACACAGTTTAATAGAACGGCGGGAAGGAGTGAGAACCGCACAGTTTAATAGAACAGCGGGTAGGAGTGAGACCCACACAGTTTAATTGAACGGCGGGAAGGAGTGAGACCCACACATTTTAATAGAACGGCGGGAAGGATTGGAACCCACACTGTTTAATAGAATAGCGGGACGGAGTGAGAAGCACAGTTTAATAGAACAGCGGGAAGGAGTGAGACCCACAGAGTTTAATAGAACGGCGGGAAGGAGTGAGACCCACACATTTTAATAGAACGGCGGGAAGGATTGGAACCCACACTGTTTAATAGAATAGCGGGACGGAGTGAGAACCACAGTTTAATTGAACAGCGGGAAGGAGTGAGACCCACAGACTTTAATAGAACGGCGGGAAGGAGTGAGAACCACACAGTTGAATAGAATGGCAGGAAGAAGTGAGACCCACACAGTTTAATACAACAGCGGGAAGGAGTTAGATCCACACAGTTTAATAGAATGGCGGGAAGGAGTGATACCCACACAGTTTAATAGAATGGCGGGAAGGAGGGAGAACCACCCAGTTTAATAGGACAGCGGGAAGGAGTGGGACCCACACAGTTTAACAGAACAGCGGGAAGGAGTGTGACCCACACAGTTTAATAGAGCTGAGGGAAGAAGTGAGATCCACACAGGTTAATAAAACAGCGGGAAGAAGTGAGACCCACACATTTGAATAGAACGGCAGGAAGGAGTGAGACCCACACAGTTTAATAGAACAGCTGGAAGCAGTGAGACCCACACAGTTTAATAGAACGGCAGGAAGGAGTGAGACCCACACAGTTTAATAGAACGGCAGGAAGGAGTGAGACCCACACAGTTTAATAGATCAGTTGGAAACAGTGAGACCCACACAGTTTAATATCGCAGTGGGAAGGAGTGAGACCCACACAATTTAATAGAACGGCGAGAAGGAGTGAGACCCACACAATTTAATAGAACGGCGGGAAGGAGTGAGACCCACACACTTTAATAGAACGGTGGGAAGGAGTGAGACCCACACACTTCAATAGAACGGCGGGGGGATTGAGACCCACACACTTTAATAGAACGGTGGGAAGGAGCGAGACCCACACAGTTTAATAGAACGGCGGGAAGGAGTGAGACCTACACAGTTTAATAGAACGGCGGGAAGGAGTGAGAACCGCACAGTTTAATAGAACAGCGGGTAGGAGTGAGACCCACACAGTTTAATTGAACGGCGGGAAGGAGTGAGACCCACACATTTTAATAGAACGGCGGGAAGGATTGGAACCCACACTGTTTAATAGAATAGCGGGACGGAGTGAGAAGCACAGTTTAATAGAACAGCGGGAAGGAGTGAGACCCACAGAGTTTAATAGAACGGCGGGAAGGAGTGAGACCCACACATTTTAATAGAACGGCGGGAAGGATTGGAACCCACACTGTTTAATAGAATAGCGGGACGGAGTGAGAACCACAGTTTAATTGAACAGCGGGAAGGAGTGAGACCCACAGACTTTAATAGAACGGCGGGAAGGAGTGAGAACCACACAGTTGAATAGAATGGCAGGAAGAAGTGAGACCCACACAGTTTAATAGAATGGCGGGAAGGAGTGATACCCACACAGTTTAATAGAACGGCGGGAAGGAGTGAGAACCACACAGTTTAATAGAATGGCAGGAAGGAGTTAGACCCACACAGTTTAATAGAACAGCGGGAAGGAGTTAGATCCACACAGTTTAATAGAATGGCGGGAAGGAGGGAGAACCACCCAGTTTAATAGGACAGCAGGAAGGAGTGGGACCCACACAGTTTAACAGAACAGCGGGAAGGAGTGAGACCCACAGAGTTTAATAGAGCTGCGGGAAGAAGTGAGACCCACACAGGTTAATAAAGCAGCGGGAAGAAGTGAGACCCACACATTTGAATCGAATGGCAGGAAGGAGTGAGACCCACACATTTTAATAGAATGGCGGGAAGAGGTGACATCCACACAGTTTAAGAGAACAGCAGGAAGGAGTGATACCCACACAGTTTAATAGAAGGGCAGGAAGGAGTGAGACCAACACAGTTTAATGGAAGGGCAGGACAGAATGAAACGCACACAGTTTAATAGAACAGCAGGAAGGAGTGAGACCCGCACAGTTTTTTTGAACAGCGGGAAGGAGTGAGACCCACACATTTGAATAGAATGGCGGGAAGGAGTGAGACCCACACAGTTTAATAGAACAGCGGGAAGGAGTGAGACCCACACAGTTTACGAGAATGGCAGGAAGGAGTAAGACCCACACAGTTTAATAGAACGGCGGGAAGGAGTGAGACCCACACATGTTAATAGAACAGCGGGAAGGAGTGAGACCCACACAGTTTAATAGAACGGAGAGAAGGAGTGAGACCCACACATTTTCAGAGAACGGAGAGAAGGAGTGAGAGCCACACAGTTTATGAGAACGATGGGAAGGAGTGAGACCCACACAGTTTAATAGAACAGCGGGAAGGAGTGATACCCACACAGTTTAATAGAATGGCAGGAAGGAGTAAGACCCACACAGTTTAATAGAACGGCGGGAAGTAGTGAGACCCACACATTTTAATAGAACAGCGGGAAGGAGTGAGACCCACACAGTTTAATAGAATGGCAGGAAGGAGTGAGACCCACACATTTTAATAGAAGGGCAGGAAGGAGTGAGACCAACACAGTTTAATGGAAGGGCAGGACAGAATGAAACGCACACAGTTTAATAGAACAGCAGGAAGGAGTGAGACCCACACAGTTTAAAAGAATAGCGGGAAGGAGTGATACACACACGGTTTAATAGAACGGCGAAAGCAGTCTGACCCACACAGTTTAAGAGAATGGCAGAGACCAGTGAGACCCACACAGTTTAAGAGAACAGCGGGAATGAGTGAGAGCCACACAGTTTAAGAGAACAGCGGGAAGGAGTGAGATCCACACAGTTTAAAATAACAGCGGAAAGGAGTGATAGCCACACAGTTTAATAGAACAGCGGGAAGGAGTGAGACCCACACATTTGAATAGAACGGCAGGAAGGAGTGAGACCCACACAGTTTAATAGAACGGCGGGAAGGAGTGAGACCCACACATTTTAATAGAACGGCGGGAAGGATTGGAACCCACACTGTTTAATAGAATAGCGGGACGGAGTGAGAACCACAGTTTAATAGAACAGCGGGAAGGAGTGAGAACCACACAGTTTAATAGAATGGCAGGAAGAAGTGAGACCCACACAGTTTAATAGAACAGCGGGAAGGAGTTCGATCCACACAGTTTAATACAATGGCGGGAAGGAGTGATACCCACACAGTTTAATAGAATGGCGGGAAGGAGGGAGAACCACCCAGTTTAATAGGACAGCGGGAAGGAGTGGGACCCACACAGTTTAACAGAACAGCGGGAAGGAGTGTGGCCCACACAGTTTATTAGAGCTGCGGGAAGAAGTGAGACCCACACAGGTTAATAAAACAGCGGGAAGAAGTGAGACCCACACATTTGAATAGAATGGCAGGAAGGAGTGAGACCCACACAGTTTAGTAGAATGGCGGGAAGGAGTGAGACCCACACAGTTTAATAGAACGGCAGGAAGGACTGAGACCCACACAGATTAATAGAATGGCAGGAAGGAGTAAGATCCACACAGCTTAATAGAACAGCGGGAAGGAGTGAGACCCACACATTTTCATGGAATGGCGGGAAGGAGTGAGATCCACACAATTTAGGAGAACAGCAGGAAGGAGTGATACCCACACAGTTTAATAGAAGGGCAGGAAGGAGTGAGACCAACACAGTTTAATGGAAGGGCAGGACAGAATGAAACGCTCACAGTTTAATAGAACAGCAGGAAGGAGTGAGACCCACACAGTTTTTTTGAACAGCGGGAAGGAGTGAGAACCACACATTTGAATAGAATGGCGGGAAGGAGTGAGACCCACACAGTTTAATAGAACAGCGGGAAGGAGTGAGACCCACACATTTTAAGAGAACGGAGGGAAGGAGTGAGAGCCACACAGTTTATGAGAACGGTGGGAAGGAGTGAGAGCCACACATTTTAAGAGAACAGCGAGAAAGAGTGAGACCCACACACTTTAAGAGAACAGCGGGAAGGAGTAAGACCCACACAGTTTAATAGAAGAGCAGGAAGGAGTGAGACCCACACAGTTTAATAGAATGGCAGGAAGAAGTGAGACCCACACAGTTTCATAGAACAGCTGGAAGCAGTGAGACCGACACAGTTTCATAGAATGGCAGGAAGGAGTGAGACCCACACAGTTTAATAGAACGGCAGGAAGGAGTGAGACCCACACAGTTTAACAGATCAGCTGGAAGCAGTGAGACCCACACAGTTTAATATAGCAGTGGGAAGGAGTGAGACCCACACAATTTAATAGAATGGCGGGAAGGAGTGAGACCCACACACTTTAATAGAACGGCGGGAAGGAGTGAGAACCGCACAGTTTAATAGAACGGCGGGAAGGAGTGAGACCCACACAGTTTAAGAAAACATCGGGAAGGAGTGAGACCCACAGAGTTTAACAGATCAGCTGGAAGCAGTGAGACCCACACAGTTTAATATAGCAGTGGGAAGGAGTGAGACCCACACACTTTAATAGAATGGCGGGAAGGAGTGAGACCCACACAATTTAATAGAACAGCTGGAAGCAGTGAGACCCACACAGTTTAATAGAACTGCGGGAAGGAGTGAGACCCACACAATTTAATAGAACAGCTGGAAGCAATGAGACCCACACAGTTCAATAGAACTGCGGGAAGGAGTGAGACCCACACACTTCAATAGAACGGCGGGGGGAGTGAGAACCACACACTTTAATAGAACAGCGGGAAGGAGTGAGGCCCACACACTTTAATAGAACGGCAGGAAGGAGTCAGACCCACACACTTTAATAGAACGGTGGGAAGGAGCGAGACCCACACAGGTTAATACAACGGCGGGAAGGAGTGAGACCGACACAGTTTAATGGAACAGCGGGTAGGAGCGAGACCCACACAGTTTAATAAAACAGCGGGAAGGAGTGAGACCCACAGAGTTTAATAGAACGGCGGGAAGGAGTGAGACCCACACATTTTAATAGAACGGCGGGAAGGAGTGAGAACCGCACAGTTTAATAGAACGGCGGGAAGGAGTGAGACCCACACAGTTTAATAAAACAGCGGGAAGGAGTGAGACCCACAGAGTTTAATAGAACGGCGGGAAGGAGTGAGACCCACACATTTTAATAGAACGGCGGGAAGGATTGGAACCCACACTGTTTAATAGAATAGCGGGACGGAGTGAGAACCACAGTTTAATAGAACAGCGGGAAGGAGTGAGACCCACAGACTTTAATAGAACGGCGGGAAGGAGTGAGAACCACACAGTTTAATAGAATGGCAGGAAGGAGTTAGACCCACACAGTTTAATAGAACAGCGGGAAGGAGTTAGATCCACACAGTTTAATAGAATGGCGGGAAGGAGGGAGAACCACCCAGTTTAATAGGACAGCAGGAAGGAGTGGGACCCACACAGTTTAACAGAACAGCGGGAAGGAGTGAGACCCACAGAGTTTAATAGAGCTGCGGGAAGAAGTGAGACCCACACAGGTTAATAAAGCAGCGGGAAGAAGTGAGACCCACACATTTGAATCGAATGGCAGGAAGGAGTGAGACCCACACATTTTAATAGAATGGCGGGAAGAGGTGACATCCACACAGTTTAAGAGAACAGCAGGAAGGAGTGATACCCACACAGTTTAATAGAAGGGCAGGAAGGAGTGAGACCAACACAGTTTAATGGAAGGGCAGGACAGAATGAAACGCACACAGTTTAATAGAACAGCAGGAAGGAGTGAGACCCGCACAGTTTTTTTGAACAGCGGGAAGGAGTGAGACCCACACATTTGAATAGAATGGCGGGAAGGAGTGAGACCCACACAGTTTAATAGAACAGCGGGAAGGAGTGAGACCCACACAGTTTACGAGAATGGCAGGAAGGAGTAAGACCCACACAGTTTAATAGAACGGCGGGAAGGAGTGAGACCCACACATGTTAATAGAACAGCGGGAAGGAGTGAGACCCACACAGTTTAATAGAACGGAGAGAAGGAGTGAGACCCACACATTTTCAGAGAACGGAGAGAAGGAGTGAGAGCCACACAGTTTATGAGAACGATGGGAAGGAGTGAGACCCACACAGTTTAATAGAACAGCGGGAAGGAGTGATACCCACACAGTTTAATAGAATGGCAGGAAGGAGTAAGACCCACACAGTTTAATAGAACGGCGGGAAGTAGTGAGACCCACACATTTTAATAGAACAGCGGGAAGGAGTGAGACCCACACAGTTTAATAGAATGGCAGGAAGGAGTGAGACCCACACATTTTAATAGAAGGGCAGGAAGGAGTGAGACCAACACAGTTTAATGGAAGGGCAGGACAGAATGAAACGCACACAGTTTAATAGAACAGCAGGAAGGAGTGAGACCCACACAGTTTAAAAGAATAGCGGGAAGGAGTGATACACACACGGTTTAATAGAATGGCGAAAGCAGTCTGACCCACACAGTTTAATAGAATGGCAGAGACCAGTGAGACCCACACAGTTTAAGAGAACAGCGGGAATGAGTGAGAGCCACACAGTTTAAGAGAACAGCGGGAAGGAGTGAGATCCACACAGTTTAAAATAACAGCGGAAAGGAGTGATAGCCACACAGTTTAATAGAACAGCGGGAAGGAGTGAGACCCACACATTTGAATAGAACGGCAGGAAGGAGTGAGACCCACACAGTTTAATAGAACGGCAGGAAGGAGTGAGACCCACACAGTTTAACAGATCAGCTGGAAGCAGTGAGACCCACACAGTTTAATATAGCAGTGGGAAGGAGTGAGACCCACACAATTTAATAGAATGGCGGGAAGGAGTGAGACCCACACACTTTAATGAAACGGCGGAAAGGAGTGAGAACCGCACAGTTTAATAGAACGGCGGGAAGGAGTGAGACCCACACAGTTTAATAAATCAGCGGGAAGGAGTGAGACCCACAGAGTTTAACAGATCAGCTGGAAGCAGTGAGACCCACACAGTTTAATATAGCAGTGGGAAGGAGTGAGACCCACACACTTTAATAGAATGGCGGGAAGAGGTGACATCCACACAGTTTAAGAGAACAGCAGGAAGGAGTGATACCCACACAGTTTAATAGAAGGGCAGGAAGGAGTGAGACCAACACAGTTTAATGGAAGGGCAGGACAGAATGAAACCCACACAGTTTAATAGAACAGCTGGAAGCAGTGAGACCCACACAGTTTAATAGAACTGCGGGAAGGAGTGTGACCCACACAATTTAATAGAACGGCGGGAAGGAGTGAGACCCACACACTTCAATAGAACGGCGGGGGGAGTGAGACCCACACATTTGAATCGAATGGCAGGAAGGAGTGAGACCCACACATTTTAATAGAATGGCGGGAAGAGGTGACATCCACACAGTTTAAGAGAACAGCAGGAAGGAGTGATACCCACACAGTTTAATAGAAGGGCAGGAAGGAGTGAGACCAACACAGTTTAATGGAAGGGCAGGACAGAATGAAACGCACACAGTTTAATAGAACAGCGGGAAGGAGTGAGGCCCACACACTTTAATAGAACGGCAGGAAGGAGTCAGACCCACACACTTTAATAGAACGGTGGGAAGGAGCGAGACCCACACAGTTTAATAGAACGGCGGGAAGGAGTGAGACCTACACAGTTTAATGGAACAGCGGGTAGGAGTGAGACCCACACAGTTTAATAGAACGGTGGGAAGGAGCGAGACCCACACAGTTTAATAGAACGGCGGGAAGGAGTGAGACCTACACAGTTTAATGGAACAGCGGGTAGGAGTGAGACCCACACAGTTTAATAGAACGGCGGGAAGGTGTGAGAACCACACAATTTAATAGAATGACAGGAAGACGTGAGACCCACACAGTTTAATAGAACGGCGGGAAGGAGTGAGAACCGCACAGTTTAATAGAACGGCGGGAAGGAGTGAGACCCACACAGTTTAATAAAACAGCGGGAAGGAGTGGGACCCACACAGTTTAATAGAGCTGCGGGAAGAACTGAGACCCACACAGGTTAATAAAACAGCGGGAAGAAGTGAGACCCACACATTTGAATCGAATGGCAGGAAGGAGTGAGACCCACACATTTTCATAGAATGGCGGGAAGGAGTGAGATCCACACAGTTTAATAGAATGGCGGGAAGGAGTGAGACCCACACAATTTAATAGAACAGCTGGAAGCAGTGAGACCCACACAGTTTAATATCGCAGTGGGAAGGAGTGAGACCCACACAATTTAATAGAACGGCGGGAAGGAGTGAGACGCACACACTTTAATAGAACGGCGGGAGGAGTGAGACCCACACAATTTAATAGAACAGCTGGAAGCAGTGAGACCCACACAGTTTAATAGAACTGCGGGAAGGAGTGTGACCCACACAATTTAATAGAACGGCGGGAAGGAGTGAGACCCACACACTTCAATAGAACGGCGGGGGGAGTGAGACCCACACATTTGAATCGAATGGCAGGAAGGAGTGAGACCCACACATTTTAATAGAATGGCGGGAAGAGGTGACATCCACACAGTTTAAGAGAACAGCAGGAAGGAGTGATACCCACACAGTTTAATAGAAGGGCAGGAAGGAGTGAGACCAACACAGTTTAATGGAAGGGCAGGACAGAATGAAACGCACACAGTTTAATAGAACAGCGGGAAGGAGTGAGGCCCACACACTTTAATAGAACGGCAGGAAGGAGTCAGACCCACACACTTTAATAGAACGGTGGGAAGGAGCGAGACCCACACAGTTTAATAGAACGGCGGGAAGGAGTGAGACCTACACAGTTTAATGGAACAGCGGGTAGGAGTGAGACCCACACAGTTTAATAGAACGGTGGGAAGGAGCGAGACCCACACAGTTTAATAGAACGGCGGGAAGGAGTGAGACCTACACAGTTTAATGGAACAGCGGGTAGGAGTGAGACCCACACAGTTTAATAGAACGGCGGGAAGGTGTGAGAACCACACAATTTAATAGAACGACAGGAAGACGTGAGACCCACACAGTTTAATAGAACGGCGGGAAGGAGTGAGAACCGCACAGTTTAATAGAACGGCGGGAAGGAGTGAGACCCACACAGTTTAATAAAACAGCGGGAAGGAGTGGGACCCACACAGTTTAATAGAGCTGCGGGAAGAACTGAGACCCACACAGGTTAATAAAACAGCGGGAAGAAGTGAGACCCACACATTTGAATCGAATGGCAGGAAGGAGTGAGACCCACACATTTTCATAGAATGGCGGGAAGGAGTGAGATCCACACAGTTTAATAGAATGGCGGGAAGGAGTGAGACCCACACAATTTAATAGAACAGCTGGAAGCAGTGAGACCCACACAGTTTAATATCGCAGTGGGAAGGAGTGAGACCCACACAATTTAATAGAACGGCGGGAAGGAGTGAGACGCACACACTTTAATAGAACGGCGGGAGGAGTGAGACCCACACAATTTAATAGAACAGCTGGAAGCAGTGAGACCCACACAGTTTAATAGAACTGCGGGAAGGAGTGAGACCCACACAATTTAATAGAACGGCGGGAAGGAGTGAGACCCACACACTTTAATAGAACGGCGGGAAGGAGTGGGACCCACACAGTTTAACAGAACAGCGGGAAGGAGTGTGACCCACACAGTTTAATAGAGCTGCGGGAATAAGTGAGACCCACATAGGTTAATAAAACAGCGGGAAGAAGTGAGACCCACACATTTGAATCGAATGGCAGGAAGGAGTGAGACCCACACATTTTAATAGAATGGCGGGAAGGAGTGACATCCACACAGTTTAAGAGAACAGCTGGAAGCAGTGAGACCGACACAGTTTCATAGAATGGCAGGAAGGAGTGAGACCCACACAGTTTAATAGAACGGCAGGAAGGAGTGAGACCCACACAGTTTAACAGATCAACTGGAAGCAGTGAGACCCACACAGTTTAATATAGCAGTGGGAAGGAGTGAGACCCACACAATTTAATAGAATGGCGGGAAGGAGTGAGACCCACACACTTTAATAGAACGGCGGGAAGGAGTGAGAACCGCACAGTTTAATAGAACGGCGGGAAGGAGTGAGACCCACACAGTTTAATATAGCAGTGGGAAGGAGTGAGACCCACACACTTTAATAGAATGGCGGGAAGGAGTGAGACCCACACAATTTAATAGAACAGCTGGAAGCAGTGAGACCCACACAGTTTAATAGAACTGCGGGAAGGAGTGAGACCCACACAATTTAATAGAACAGCTGGAAGCAGTGAGACCCACACAGTTCAATAGAACTGCGGGAAGGAGTGAGACCCACACACTTCAATAGAATGGCGGGGGGAGTGAGAACCACACACTTTAATAGAACAGCGGGAAGGAGTGAGGCCCACACACTTTAATAGAACGGCAGGAAGGAGTCAGTCCCACACACTTTAATAGAACGGTGGGAAGGAGCGAGACCCACACAGGTTAATAGAACGGCGGGAAGGAGTGAGACCGACACAGTTTAATGGAACAGCGGGTAGGAGCGAGACCCACACAGTTTAATAAAACAGCGGGAAGGAGTGAGACCCACAGAGTTTAATAGAACGGCGGGAAGGAGTGAGACCCACACATTTTAATAGAACGGCGGGAAGGAGTGAGAACCGCACAGTTTAATAGAACGGCGGGAAGGAGTGAGACCCACACATTTTAATAGAACGGCGGGAAGGATTGGAACCCACACTGTTTAATAGAATAGCGGGACGGAGTGAGAACCACAGTTTAATAGAACAGCGGGAAGGAGTGAGACCCACAGACTTTAATAGAACGGCGGGAAGGAGTGAGAACCACACAGTTTAATAGAATGGCAGGAAGGAGTTAGACCCACACAGTTTAATAGAACAGCGGGAAGGAGTTAGATCCACACAGTTTAATAGAATGGCGGGAAGGAGGGAGAACCACCCAGTTTAATAGGACAGCAGGAAGGAGTGGGACCCACACAGTTTAACAGAACAGCGGGAAGGAGTGAGACCCACAGAGTTTAATAGAGCTGCGGGAAGAAGTGAGACCCACACAGGTTAATAAAACAGCGGGAAGAAGCGAGACCCACACATTTGAATCGAATGGCAGGAAGGAGTGAGACCCACACATTTTAATAGAATGGCGGGAAGAGGTGACATCCACACAGTTTAAGAAAACAGCAGGAAGGAGTGATACCCACACAGTTTAATAGAAGGGCAGGAAGGAGTGAGACCAACACAGTTTAATGGAAGGGCAGGACAGAATGAAACGCACACAGTTTAATAGAACAGCAGGAAGGAGTGAGACCCACACAGTTTTTTTGAACAGCGGGAAGGAGTGAGACCCACACATTTGAATAGAATGGCGGGAAGGAGTGAGACCCACACAGTTTAATAGAACAGCGGGAAGGAGTGAGACCCACACAGTTTACGAGAATGGCAGGAAGGAGTAAGACCCACACAGTTTAATAGAACGACGGGAAGGAGTGAGACCCACACATGTTAATAGAACAGCGGGAAGGAGTGAGACCCACACAGTTTAATAGAACGGAGAGAAGGAGTGAGACCCACACATTTTCAGAGAACGGAGAGAAGGAGTGAGAGCCACACAGTTTATGAGAACGATGGGAAGGAGTGAGACCCACACAGTTTAATAGAACAGCGGGAAGGAGTGATACCCACACAGTTTAATAGAATGGCAGGAAGGAGTAAGACCCACACAGTTTAATAGAACGGCGGGAAGTAGTGAGACCCACACATTTTAATAGAACAGCGGGAAGGAGTGAGACCCACACAGTTTAATAGAATGGCAGGAAGGAGTAAGACCCACACAGTTTAACAGAACGGCATGACGGAGTGAGACCCACACATTTTAATAGAATGGCGGGAAGGAGTGAGATCCACACAGTTTAATAGAACAGCAGGAAGGAGTGAGACCCACACATTTTAATAGAAGGGCAGGAAGGAGTGAGACCAACACAGTTTAATGGAAGGGCAGGACAGAATGAAACGCACACAGTTTAATAGAACAGCAGGAAGGAGTGAGACCCACACAGTTTAAAAGAATAGCGGGAAGGAGTGATACACACACGGTTTAATAGAACGGCGAAAGCAGTCTGACCCACACAGTTTAATAGAATGGCAGAGCACAGTGAGACCCACACAGTTTAAGAGAACAGCGGGAATGAGTGAGAGCCACACATGTAAGAGAACAGCGGGAAGGAGTGAGATCCACACAGTTTAAAATAACAGCGGAAAGGAGTGATAGCCACACAGTTTAATAGAACAGCGGGAAGGAGTGAGACCCACACATTTGAATAGAACGGCAGGAAGGAGTGAGACCCACACAGTTTAATAGAACGGCAGGAAGGAGTGAGACCCACACAGTTTAACAGATCAGCTGGAAGCAGTGAGACCCACACAGTTTAATATAGCAGTGGGAAGGAGTGAGACCCACACAATTTAATAGAATGGCGGGAAGGAGTGAGACCCACACACTTTAATGGAACGGCGGGAAGGAGTGAGAACCGCACAGTTTAATAGAACGGCGGGAAGGAGTGAGACCCACACAGTTTAATAAAACAGCGGGAAGGAGTGAGACCCACAGAGTTTAACAGATCAGCTGGAAGCAGTGAGACCCACACAGTTTAATATAGCAGTGGGAAGGAGTGAGACCCACACACTTTAATAGAATGGCGGGAAGGAGTGAGACCCACACAATTTAATAGAACAGCTGGAAGCAGTGAGACCCACACAGTTTAATAGAACTGCGGGAAGGAGTGTGACCCACACAATTTAATAGAACGGCGGGAAGGAGTGAGACCCACACACTTCAATAGAACGGCGGGGGGAGTGAGACCCACACATTTGAATCGAATGGCACGAAGGAGTGAGACCCACACATTTTAATAGAATGGCGGGAAGAGGTGACATCCACACAGTTTAAGAGAACAGCAGGAAGGAGTGATACCCACACAGTTTAATAGAAGGGCAGGAAGGAGTGAGACCAACACAGTTTAATGGAAGGGCAGGACAGAATGAAACGCACACAGTTTAATAGAACGGTGGGAAGGAGCGAGACCCACACAGTTTAATAGAACGGCGGGAAGGAGTGAGACCTACACAGTTTAATGGAACAGCGGGTAGGAGTGAGACCCACACAGTTTAATAGAACGGCGGGAAGGTGTGAGAACCACACAATTTAATAGAATGACAGGAAGACGTGAGACCCACACAGTTTAATAGAACGGCGGGAAGGAGTGAGAACCGCACAGTTTAATAGAACGGCGGGAAGGAGTGAGACCCACACAGTTTAATAAAACAGCGGGAAGGAGTGGGACCCACACAGTTTAATAGAGCTGCGGGAAGAACTGAGACCCACACAGGTTAATAAAACAGCGGGAAGAAGTGAGACCCACACATTTGAATCGAATGGCAGGAAGGAGTGAGACCCACACATTTTCATAGAATGGCGGGAAGGAGTGAGATCCACACAGTTTAATAGAATGGCGGGAAGGAGTGAGACCCACACAATTTAATAGAACAGCTGGAAGCAGTGAGACCCACACAGTTTAATATCGCAGTGGGAAGGAGTGAGACCCACACAATTTAATAGAACGGCGGGAAGGAGTGAGACGCACACACTTTAATAGAACGGCGGGAGGAGTGAGACCCACACAATTTAATAGAACAGCTGGAAGCAGTGAGACCCACACAGTTTAATAGAACTGCGGGAAGGAGTGGGACCCACACAGTTTAACAGAACAGCGGGAAGGAGTGTGACCCACACAGTTTAATAGAGCTGCGGGAATAAGTGAGACCCACATAGGTTAATAAAACAGCGGGAAGAAGTGAGACCCACACATTTGAATCGAATGGCAGGAAGGAGTGAGACCCACACATTTTAATAGAATGGCGGGAAGGAGTGACATCCACACAGTTTAATAGAACGGCAGGAAGGAGTGAGACCCACACAGTTTAACAGATCAACTGGAAGCAGTGAGACCCACACAGTTTAATATAGCAGTGGGAAGGAGTGAGACCCACACAATTTAATAGAATGGCGGGAAGGAGTGAGACCCACACACTTTAATAGAACGGCGGGAAGGAGTGAGAACCGCACAGTTTAATAGAACGGCGGGAAGGAGTGAGACCCACACAGTTTAAGAAAACAGCGGGAAGGAGTGAGACCCACAGAGTTTAACAGATCAGCTGGAAGCAGTGAGACCCACACAGTTTAATATAGCAGTGGGAAGGAGTGAGACCCACACACTTTAATAGAATGGCGGGAAGGAGTGAGACCCACACAATTTAATAGAACAGCTGGAAGCAGTGAGACCCACACAGTTTAATAGAACTGCGGGAAGGAGTGAGACCCACACAATTTAATAGAACAGCTGGAAGCAGTGAGACCCACACAGTTCAATAGAACTGCGGGAAGGAGTGAGACCCACACACTTCAATAGAACGGCGGGGGGAGTGAGAACCACACACTTTAATAGAACAGCGGGAAGGAGTGAGGCCCACACACTTTAATAGAACGGCAGGAAGGAGTCAGTCCCACACACTTTAATAGAACGGTGGGAAGGAGCGAGACCCACACAGGTTAATAGAACGGCGGGAAGGAGTGAGACCGACACAGTTTAATGGAACAGCGGGTAGGAGCGAGACCCACACAGTTTAATAAAACAGCGGGAAGGAGTGAGACCCACAGAGTTTAATAGAACGGCGGGAAGGAGTGAGACCCACACATTTTAATAGAACGGCGGGAAGGAGTGAGAACCGCACAGTTTAATAGAACGGCGGGAAGGAGTGAGACCCACACATTTTAATAGAACGGCGGGAAGGATTGGAACCCACACTGTTTAATAGAATAGCGGGACGGAGTGAGAACCACAGTTTAATAGAACAGCGGGAAGGAGTGAGACCCACAGACTTTAATAGAACGGCGGGAAGGAGTGAGAACCACACAGTTTAATAGAATGGCAGGAAGGAGTTAGACCCACACACTTTAATAGAACAGCGGGAAGGAGTTAGATCCACTCAGTTTAATAGAATGGCGGGAAGGAGGGAGAACCACCCAGTTTAATAGGACAGCAGGAAGGAGTGAGACCCACAGAGTTTAATAGAGCTGCGGGAAGAAGTGAGACCCACACAGGTTAATAAAACAGCGGGAAGAAGTGAGACCCACACATTTGAATCGAATGGCAGGAAGGAGTGAGACCCACACATTTTAATAGAATGGCGGGAAGAGGTGACATCCACACAGTTTAAGAAAACAGCAGGAAGGAGTGATACCCACACAGTTTAATAGAAGGGCAGGAAGGAGTGAGACCAACACAGTTTAATGGAAGGGCAGGACAGAATGAAACGCACACAGTTTAATAGAACAGCAGGAAGGAGTGAGACCCACACAGTTTTTTTGAACAGCGGGAAGGAGTGAGACCCACACATTTGAATAGAATGGCGGGAAGGAGTGAGACCCACACAGTTTAATAGAACAGCGGGAAGGAGTGAGACCCACACAGTTTACGAGAATGGCAGGAAGGAGTAAGACCCACACAGTTTAATAGAACGGCGGGAAGGAGTGAGACCCACACATGTTAATAGAACAGCGGGAAGGAGTGAGACCCACACAGTTTAATAGAACGGCGAGAAGGAGTGAGACCCACACATTTTCAGAGAACGGAGAGAAGGAGTGAGAGCCACACAGTTTATGAGAACGGTGGGAAGGAGTGAGACCCACACAGTTTAATACAACAGCGGGAAGGAGTGATACCCACACAGTTTAATAGAATGGCAGGAAGGAGTGAGACCCACACATTTTAATAGAATGGCGGGAAGAGGTGACATCCACACAGTTTAAGAGAACAGCAGGAAGGAGTGATACCCACACAGTTTAATAGAAGGGCAGGAAGGAGTGAGACCAACACAGTTTAATGGAAGGGCAGGACAGAATGAAACGCACACAGTTTAACAGAACAGCGGGAAGGAGTGAGGCCCACACACTTTAATAGAACGGCAGGAAGGAGTCAGACCCACACACTTTAATAGAACGGTGGGAAGGAGCGAGACCCACACAGTTTAATAGAACGGTGGGAAGGAGTGAGACCTACACAGTTTAATGGAACAGCGGGTAGGAGTGAGACCCACACAGTTTAATAGAACGGTGGGAAGGAGCGAGACCCACACAGTTTAATAGAACGGCGGGAAGGAGTGAGACCTACACAGTTTAATGGAACAGCGGGTAGGAGTGAGACCCACACAGTTTAATAGAACGGCGGGAAGGTGTGAGAACCACACAATTTAATAGAATGACAGGAAGACGTGAGACCCACACAGTTTAATAGAACGGCGGGAAGGAGTGAGAACCGCACAGTTTAATAGAACAGCGGGAAGGAGTGAGACCCACACAGTTTAATAAAACAGCGGGAAGGAGTGGGACCCACACAGTTTAATAGAGCTGTGGGAAGAACTGAGACCCACACAGGTTAATAAAACAGCGGGAAGAAGTGAGACCCACACATTTGAATCGAATGGCAGGAAGGAGTGAGACCCACACATTTTCATAGAATGGCGGGAAGGAGTGAGATCCACACAGTTTAATAGAATGGCGGGAAGGAGTGAGACCCACACAATTTAATAGAACAGCTGGAAGCAGTGAGACCCACACAGTTTAATATCGCAGTGGGAAGGAGTGAGACCCACACAATTTAATAGAACGGCGGGAAGGAGTGAGACGCACACACTTTAATAGAACGGCGGGAGGAGTGAGACCCACACAATTTAATAGAACAGCTGGAAGCAGTGAGACCCACACAGTTTAATAGAACTGCGGGAAGGAGTGAGACCCACACAATTTAATAGAACGGCGGGAAGGAGTGAGACCCACACACTTTAATAGAACGGCGGGAAGGAGTGGGACCCACACAGTTTAACAGAACAGCGGGAAGGAGTGTGACCCACACAGTTTAATAGAGCTGCGGGAATAAGTGAGACCCACATAGGTTAATAAAACAGCGGGAAGAAGTGAGACCCACACATTTGAATCGAATGGCAGGAAGGAGTGAGACCCACACATTTTAATAGAATGGCGGGAAGGAGTGACATCCACACAGTTTAAGAGAACAGCTGGAAGCAGTGAGACCGACACAGTTTCATAGAATGGCAGGAAGGAGTGAGACCCACACAGTTTAACAGATCAACTGGAAGCAGTGAGACCCACACAGTTTAATATAGCAGTGGGAAGGAGTGAGACCCACACAATTTAATAGAATGGCGGGAAGGAGTGAGACCCACACACTTTAATAGAACGGCGGGAAGGAGTGAGAACCGCACAGTTTAATAGAACGGCGGGAAGGAGTGAGACCCACACAGTTTAAGAAAACAGCGGGAAGGAGTGAGACCCACAGAGTTTAACAGATCAGCTGGAAGCAGTGAGACCCACACAGTTTAATATAGCAGTGGGAAGGAGTGAGACCCACACACTTTAATAGAATGGCGGGAAGGAGTGAGACCCACACAATTTAATAGAACAGCTGGAAGCAGTGAGACCCACACAGTTTAATAGAACTGCGGGAAGGAGTGAGACCCACACAATTTAATAGAACAGCTGGAAGCAGTGAGACCCACACAGTTCAATAGAACTGCGGGAAGGAGTGAGACCCACACACTTCAATAGAACGGCGGGGGGAGTGAGAACCACACACTTTAATAGAACAGCGGGAAGGAGTGAGGCCCACACACTTTAATAGAACGGCAGGAAGGAGTCAGTCCCACACACTTTAATAGAACGGTGGGAAGGAGCGAGACCCACACAGGTTAATAGAACGGCGGGAAGGAGTGAGACCGACACAGTTTAATGGAACAGCGGGTAGGAGCGAGACCCACACAGTTTAATAAAACAGCGGGAAGGAGTGAGACCCACAGAGTTTAATAGAACGGCGGGAAGGAGTGAGACCCACACATTTTAATAGAACGGCGGGAAGGAGTGAGAACCGCACAGTTTAATAGAACGGCGGGAAGGAGTGAGACCCACACATTTTAATAGAACGGCGGGAAGGATTGGAACCCACACTGTTTAATGGAATAGCGGGACGGAGTGAGAACCACAGTTTAATAGAACAGCGGGAAGGAGTGAGACCCACAGACTTTAATAGAACGGCGGGAAGGAGTGAGAACCACACAGTTTAATAGAATGGCAGGAAGGAGTTAGACCCACACAGTTTAATAGAACAGCGGGAAGGAGTTAGATCCACACAGTTTAATAGAATGGCGGGAAGGAGGGAGAACCACCCAGTTTAATAGGACAGCAGGAAGGAGTGGGACCCACACAGTTTAACAGAACAGCGGGAAGGAGTGAGACCCACAGAGTTTAATAGAGCTGCGGGAAGAAGTGAGACCCACACAGGTTAATAAAACAGCGGGAAGAAGTGAGACCCACACATTTGAATCGAATGGCAGGAAGGAGTGAGACCCACACATTTTAATAGAATGGCGGGAAGAGGTGACATCCACACAGTTTAAGAAAACAGCAGGAAGGAGTGATACCCACACAGTTTAATAGAAGGGCAGGAAGGAGTGAGACCAACACAGTTTAATGGAAGGGCAGGACAGAATGAAACGCACACAGTTTAATAGAACAGCAGGAAGGAGTGAGACCCACACAGTTTTTTTGAACAGCGGGAAGGAGTGAGACCCACACATTTGAATAGAATGGCGGGAAGGAGTGAGACCCACACAGTTTAATAGAACAGCGGGAAGGAGTGAGACCCACACAGTTTACGAGAATGGCAGGAAGGAGTAAGACCCACACAGTTTAATAGAACGGCGGGAAGGAGTGAGACCCACACATGTTAATAGAACAGCGGGAAGGAGTGAGACCCACACAGTTTAATAGAACGGCGAGAAGGAGTGAGACCCACACATTTTCAGAGAACGGAGAGAAGGAGTGAGAGCCACACAGTTTATGAGAACGGTGGGAAGGAGTGAGACCCACACAGTTTAATAGAACAGCGGGAAGGAGTGATACCCACACAGTTTAATAGAATGGCAGGAAGGAGTAAGACCCACACAGTTTAATAGAACGGCGGGAAGGACTGAGACCCACACATTTTAATAGAACAGCGGGAAGGAGTGAGACCCACACAGTTTAATAGAATGGCAGGAAGGAGTAAGACCCACACAGTTTAACAGAACGGCATGACGGAGTGAGACCCACACATTTTAATAGAATGGCGGGAAGGAGTGAGATCCACACAGTTTAATAGAACAGCAGGAAGGAGTGAGACCCACACATTTTAATAGAAGGGCAGGAAGGAGTGAGACCAACACAGTTTAATGGAAGGGCAGGACAGAATGAAACGCACACAGTTTAATAGAACAGCAGGAAGGAGTGAGACCCACACAGTTTTTTTGAACAGCGGGAAGGAGTGAGACCCACACATTTGAATAGAATGGCGGGAAGGAGTGAGACCCACACAGTTTAATAGAACAGCGGGAAGGAGTGAGACCCACACAGTTTAATAGAACGGCGAAAGCAGTCTGACCCACACAGTTTAATAGAATGGCAGAGACCAGTGAGACCCACACAGTTTAAAATAACAGCGGAAAGGAGTGATAGCCACACAGTTTAATAGAACAGCGGGAAGGAGTGAGACCCACACAGTTTAATAGAACGGCAGGAAGGAGTGAGACCCACACAGTTTAACAGATCAGCTGGAAGCAGTGAGACCCACACAGTTTAATATAGCAGTGGGAAGGAGTGAGACCCACACAATTTAATAGAATGGCGGGAAGGAGTGAGACCCACACACTTTAATGGAACGGCGGGAAGGAGTGAGAACCGCACAGTTTAATAGAACGGCGGGAAGGAGTGAGACCCACACAGTTTAATAAAACAGCGGGAAGGAGTGAGACCCACAGAGTTTAACAGATCAGCTGGAAGCAGTGAGACCCACACAGTTTAATATAGCAGTGGGAAGGAGTGAGACCCACACACTTTAATAGAATGGCGGGAAGGAGTGAGACCCACACAATTTAATAGAACTGCGGGAAGGAGTGTGACCCACACAATTTAATAGAACGGCGGGAAGGAGTGAGACCCACACACTTCAATAGAACGGCGGGGGGAGTGAGACCCACACACTTTAATAGAACAGCGGGAAGGAGTGAGGCCCACACACTTTAATAGAACGGCAGGAAGGAGTCAGACCCACACACTTTAATAGAACGGTGGGAAGGAGCGAGACCCACACAGTTTAATAGAACGGCGGGAAGGAGTGAGACCTAC
This sequence comes from Heterodontus francisci, assembly GCF_036365525.1. NCBI lineage: Eukaryota > Metazoa > Chordata > Chondrichthyes > Heterodontiformes > Heterodontidae > Heterodontus > Heterodontus francisci. Next base: position 138,655,417 of record NC_090374.1, read on the forward strand.
ACAGTTTAATGGAACAGCGGGTAGGAGTGAGACCCACACAGTTTAATAGAACGGCGGGAAGGTGTGAGAACCACACAATTTAATAGAATGACAGGAAGACGTGAGACCCACACAGTTTAATAGAACGGCGGGAAGGAGTGAGAACCGCACAGTTTAATAGAACGGCGGGAAGGAGTGAGACCCACACAGTTTAATAAAACAGCGGGAAGGAGTGGGACCCACACAGTTTAACAGAACAGCGGGAAGGAGTGTGACCCACACAGTTTAATAGAGCTGCGGGAAGAACTGAGACCCACACAGGTTAATAAAACAGCGGGAAGAAGTGAGACCCACACATTTGAATCGAATGGCAGGAAGGAGTGAGACCCACACATTTTCATAGAATGGCGGGAAGGAGTGAGATCCACACAGTTTAATAGAATGGCGGCAAGGAGTGAGACCCACACAATTTAATAGAACAGCTGGAAGCAGTGAGACCCACACAGTTTAATATCGCAGTGGGAAGGAGTGAGACCCACACAATTTAATAGAACGGCGGGAAGGAGTGAGACGCACACACTTTAATAGAACGGCGGGAGGAGTGAGACCCACACAATTTAATAGAACAGCTGGAAGCAGTGAGACCCACACAGTTTAACAGAACTGCGGGAAGGAGTGAGACCCACACAATTTAATAGAACGGCGGGAAGGAGTGAGACCCACACACTTTAATAGAACGGCGGGAAGGAGTGGGACCCACACAGTTTAACAGAACAGCGGGAAGGAGTGTGACCCACACAGTTTAATAGAGCTGCGGGAAGAAGTGAGACCCACATAGGTTAATAAAACAGCGGGAAGAAGTGAGACCCACACATTTGAATCGAATGGCAGGAAGGAGTGAGACCCACACATTTTAATAGAATGGCGGGAAGGAGTGACATCCACACAGTTTAAGAGAACAGCAGGAAGGAGTGATACCCACACAGTTTAATAGAAGGGCAGGAAGGAGTGATACCCACACAGTTTAATAGAACAGCAGGAAGGAGTGAGACCCACACATTTTTTTTGAACAGCGGGAAGGAGTGAGACCCACACATTTGAATAGAATGGCGGGAAGGAGTGAGGCCCACACAGTTTAACAGAACAGCGGGAAGGAGTGAGACCCACACAGTTTAATAGAACGGCGGGAAGGAGTGAGACCCACACATGTTAATAGAACAGCGGGAAGGAGTGAGACCCACACAGTTTAATAGAACGGCGGGAAGGAGTGAGACCCACACATTTTAAGAGAACGGAGAGAAGGAGTGAGAGCCACACAGTTTATGAGAACGGTGGGAAGGAGTGAGAGCCACACATTTTAAGAGAACAGCGAGAAAGAGTGAGACCCACACAGTTTAATAGAACAGCGGGAAGGAGTGATACCCACACAGTTTAATAGAATGGCAGGAAGGAGTAAGACCCACACAGTTTAATAGAACGGCGGGAAGGAGTGAGACCCACACATTTTAATAGAACAGCGGGAAGGAGTGAGACCCACACAGTTTAATAGAATGGCAGGAAGGAGCAAGACCCACACAGTTTAACATAACGGCATGACGGAGTGAGACACACACATTTTAATAGAATGGCGGGAAGGAGTGAGATCCACACAGTTTAATAGAACAGCAGGAAGGAGTGAGACCCACACATTTTAATAGGCTGGCGCAAAGGAGTGAGACCCACAAAGTTTAATAGAACAGCGGGAAGCAGTGATACCCACACAGTTTAATAGAATGGCAGGTAGGTTTGAGATACACACAGTTTAATAGAACGGCTCGAAGGAGTGAGACCCACACAGTTTAATAGAACAGCAGGAAGGAGTTAGACCCAAACAGTTGAATAGAATGGCAGGAAGAAGTGAGACCCACACAGTTTCTTAGAACGGCAGGAAGGAGTAAGACCCACACAGTTTAATAGAACGGAGGGAAGGAGTGAGACCCACACAGTTTCATAGAACGGCAGGAAGGATTTAGACCCACAGAGTTTAATCGAACGGCAGGACGGAGTAAGACCCACACAGTTTAATAGAACAGCAGGAAGGAGTGAGACCCGCACAGTTTAATAGAACGGCAGGAAGGAGTGAGACCCACACAGTTTCATAGAATGGCAGGAAGGAGTGAGACCCACACAGTTTAATATAACAGCTGGAAGCAGTGAGACCCACACAGTTTAATAGAACGGCAGGATGGAGTGAAACCCACACAGTTTAATAGAACAGCTGGAAGCAGTGAGACCCACACAGTTTAATAGAACAGCTGGAAGCAGTGAGACCCACACAGTTTAATAGAATGGCACGAAGAAGTGAGACCCACACAGTTTAATAGAACTGCAGGAAGGAGTGAGACCCACACAGTTTAATAGATCAGTTGGAAACAGTGAGACCCACACAGTTTAATATCGCAGTGGGAAGGAGTGAGACCCACACAATTTAATAGAACGGCGGGAAGGAGTGAGACCCACACACTTTAATAGTACGGCGGGAAGGAGTGAGACCCACACAATTTAATAGAACAGCTGGAAGCAGTGAGACCCACACAGTTTAATAGAACTGCGGGAAGGAGTGAGACCCACACAATTTAATAGAAGAGCTGGAAGCAGTGAGACCCACACAGTTTAATAGAACGGCAGGAAGCAGTAAGACCCACACAGTTTAATAGAACGGCGGGAAGGAGTGAGACCCACACATGTTAATAGAACAGCGGGAAGGAGTGAGACCCACACAGTTTAATAGAACGGCGGGAAGGAGTGAGACCCACACATTTTCAGAGAACGGAGAGAAGGAGTGAGAGCCACACAGTTTATGAGAACGGTGGGAAGGAGTGAGACCCACACAGTTTAATAGAACAGCGGGAAGGAGTGATACCCACACAGTTTAATAGAATGGCCGGAAGGAGTAAGACCCACACAGTTTAATAGAACGGCGGGAAGGAGTGAGACCCACACATTTTCAGAGAACGGAGAGAAGGAGTGAGAGCCACACATTTTAAGAGAACAGCGAGAAAGAGTGAGACCCACACAGTTTAATAGAACAGCGGGAAGGAGTGATACCCACACAGTTTAATAGAATGGCCGGAAGGAGTAAGACCCACACAGTTTAATAGAGCGGCGGGAAGGAGTGAGACCCACACATTTTAATAGAACAGCGGGAAGGAGTGAGACCCACACAGTTTAATAGAATGGCAGGAAGGAGTAAGACCCACACAGTTTAACAGAACGGCATGACGGAGTGAGACCCACACATTTTAATAGAATGGCGGGAAGGAGTGAGATCCACACAGTTTAATAGAACAGCAGGAAGGAGTGAGACCCACACATTTTAATAGAAGGGCAGGAAGGAGTGAGACCAACACAGTTTAATGGAAGGGCAGGACAGAATGAAACGCACACAGTTTAATAGAACAGCAGGAAGGAGTGAGACCCACACAGTTTAAAAGAATAGCGGGAAGGAGTGATACACACACGGTTTAATAGAACGGCGAAAGCAGTCTGACCCACACAGTTTAATAGAATGGCAGAGACCAGTGAGACCCACACAGTTTAAGAGAACAGCGGGAATGAGTGAGAGCCACACAGTTTAAGAGAACAGCGGGAAGGAGTGAGACCCACACAGTTTAAAATAACAGCGGAAAGGAGTGAGACCCACACAGTTTAATAGAACGGCAGGAAGGAGTGAGACCCACACAGTTTAACAGATCAGCTGGAAGCAGTGAGACCCACACAGTTTAATATAGCAGTGGGAAGGAGTGAGACCCACACAATTTAATAGAATGGCGGGAAGGAGTGAGACCCACACACTTTAATGGAACGGCGGGAAGGAGTGAGAACCGCACAGTTTAATAGAACGGCGGGAAGGAGTGAGACCCACACAGTTTAATAAAACAGCGGGAAGGAGTGAGACCCACAGAGTTTAACAGATCAGCTGGAAGCAGTGAGACCCACACAGTTTAATATAGCAGTGGGAAGGAGTGAGACCCACACACTTTAATAGAATGGCGGGAAGGAGTGAGACCCACACAATTTAATAGAACAGCTGGAAGCAGTGAGACCCACACAGTTTAATAGAACTGCGGGAAGGAGTGTGACCCACACAATTTAATAGAACGGCGGGAAGGAGTGAGACCCACACACTTCAATAGAACGGCGGGAAGGAGTGAGACCCACACACTTCAATAGAACAGCGGGAAGGAGTGAGGCCCACACACTTTAATAGAACGGCAGGAAGGAGTCAGACCCACACACTTTAATAGAACGGTGGGAAGGAGCGAGACCCACACAGTTTAATAGAACGGCGGGAAGGAGTGAGACCTACACAGTTTAATGGAACAGCGGGTAGGAGTGAGACCCACACAGTTTAATAGAACGGTGGGAAGGAGCGAGACCCACACAGTTTAATAGAACGGCGGGAAGGAGTGAGACCTACACAGTTTAATGGAACAGCGGGTAGGAGTGAGACCCACACAGTTTAATAGAACGGCGGGAAGGAGTGAGAACCACACAATTTAATAGAATGACAGGAAGACGTGAGACCCACACAGTTTAATAGAACGGCGGGAAGGAGTGAGAACCGCACAGTTTAATAGAACGGCGGGAAGGAGTGAGACCCACACAGTTTAATAAAACAGCGGGAAGGAGTGGGACCCACACAGTTTAACAGAACAGCGGGAAGAAGTGTGACCCACACAGTTTAACAGAGCTGCGGGAAGAACTGAGACCCACACAGGTTAATAAAACAGCGGGAAGAAGTGAGACCCACACATTTGAATCGAATGGCAGGAAGGAGTGAGACCCACACATTTTCATAGAATGGCGGGAAGGAGTGAGATCCACACAGTTTAATAGAATGGCGGGAAGGAGTGAGACCCACACAATTTAATAGAACAGCTGGAAGCAGTGAGACCCACACAGTTTAATATCGCAGTGGGAAGGAGTGAGACCCACACAATTTAATAGAACGGCGGGAAGGATTGAGACGCACACACTTTAATAGAACAGCAGGAAGAAGTGAGACCCACACAGTTTAATAGAATGGCGCAAAGGAGTGAGACCCACACAGTTTAATAGAATGGCAGGAAGGAGTAAGACCCACACAGTTTAATAGAACGGCGGGAAGGAGTGAGACCTACACATTTTAAGAGAACAGCGGGAAGGAGTACGACCCACACAGTTTAATAGAACGGCAGGAAGGAGTGAGACCCGCACAGTTTAATAGATCAGTTGGAAACAGTGAGACCCACACAGTTTAATATCGCAGTGGGAAGGAGTGAGACCCACACAATTTAATAGAACGGCGGGAAGGAGTGAGACGCACACACTTTAATAGAACGGCGGGAAGGAGTGAGACCCACACAATTTAATAGAACAGCTGGAAGCAGTGAGACCCACACAGTTTAATAGAACTGCGGGAAGGAGTGAGACCCACACAATTTAATAGAACGGCTGGAAGGAGTGAGACCCACACACTTGAATAGAACGGTGGGAAGGAGTGAGACCCACACAATTTAATAGAACGGCGGGAAGGAGTGAGACCCACACACTTTAATAGAACGGCGGGAAGGATTGAGACCCACACAATTTAATAGAACAGCTGGAAGCAGTGAGACCCACACAGTTTAATAGAATGGCGGGAAGGAGTGATACCCACACAGTTTAATAGAATGGCGGGAAGGAGGGAGAACCACACATTTTAATAGGACAGCGGGAAGGAGTGGGACCCACACAGTTTAATAGAGCTGCGGGAAGAAGTGAGACCCACACAGGTTAATAAAACAGCGGGAAGAAGTGAGAACCGCACAGTTTAATAGAACGGCGGGAAGGAGTGAGACCCACACAGTTTAATAGAACGGCGGGAAGGAGTGAGACCCACACCTTTTACTACAACGGCGGGAAGGATTGGAACCCACACTGTTTAATAGAATAGCGGGACGGAGTGAGAACCACAGTTTAATAGAACAGCGGGAAGGAGTGAGACCCACAGACTTTAATAGAACGGCGGGAAGGAGTGAGAACCACACAGTTTAATAGAATGGCAGGAAGAAGTAAGACCCACACAGTTTAATAGAACAGCGGGAAGGAGTTAGATCCACACAGTTTAATAGAATGGCGGGAAGGAGTGATACCCACACAGTTTAATAGAATGGCGGGCAGGAGGGAGAACCACACAGTTTAATAGGACAGCGGGAAGGAGTGGGACCCACACAGTTTAACAGAACAGCGGGAAGGAGTGCGACCCACACAGTTTAATAGAGCTGCGGGAAGAAGTGAGACCCACACAGGTTAATAAAACAGCGGGAAGAAGTGAGACCCACACAGTTTAATAGAATGGCGGGAAGGAGTGAGACCCACACCGTTTAATAGAACTAGCCAGTCCTGGCTACGAGAGCGGACTGACAGCGTTCTCAAAGAAACGGAACTCAAAGTGTGACATCACAGGAAGACATGTAGTTGATTGGCTGGTTTGTTTTTTTCATTCATCTTTCAAAAATCAGTTTAATTTTAGTAATTATAAGGTTTCATTTACTAATTACCTTGATGACCTACTCCTTAGGTCTCTAAAAGAGAAACCTGCAGATATAGTGGATGCGCTAGCTATGATTTTCTTAAATCTCTTAGATTCGGCAATGGTCCCATCAGATTGGAGGTTGGCAAATGCTGCACTAGTTTTCAAGAAAGGAGGGAGAGAGAAAACAGCGAATGACAGGTCACTTACCCTATCATCAGTTATTGGACAAATGCTGTAATCTATTAGTAAGGAAGTCTTAACAATGCACTTCGTAAAATACAGTATGAGTAGAACAAGACAAGACGGTTTTACCTTTTGACCAATTTATTAATGTTTTGTGAGGATGTAACTCGTAGGGTAGATAAAAGGGAACCAGTAGATGTAGTATACCTGGATTTCCAAAAGGCATTCAATAAGGTGCCACACAAAAGTTTAATGGGCAAGATAAGGGCTCATGGAGTAGCAGGAATATATGAGCATAGATAGAGGATTGGTTAACGGACAGGAAGCAACGAGTGAGCATAAATGGGCCATTTTCAAGTTGGCAGGCAGTGAATTGTGGAGTGCCGCAAGGATCAAGGCTGGGGCCTCAGCTATTTACTATCTATATTAATGACTTAGATGAAGAGACAGCGAATAATGTATCTAAATTTGCTTGTGATACAAAGGTAGGTGGAAAGGTAAGCTGTGGGGAGGACACAGAGAGGTTGCAAAGAGATATAGGCAGGTTATGTGAGTGGGCAACAAGATGGCAGTTGGACTATAACGTAGGGAAATGTGAAGTTATACACTTTGGTCGTAAGAATAGAAAAGCAGAATTTTTTTAAAGGGTGTGAAACTTGTAAGTGTCGATGTTTATGAGACTTGGGTGTATGTGTACAAGGAACACAGTAAGTTAGCATGTAGGTACAGCAAGCAATTAGGAAGTGGTATGTTGGCCTTTATTGCAAGGGGATTGCAGTACCGCAATAGGGAAGTATCGCTTCAATTGTACAGGGATTTGGTGAGACCACATCTGCAATACTGTGTGGAGTTTTGGTCTCCACACTTAAGAAGGGATAGACTTGCATTGGAGGCAGTGCAGAAGAGATTCACGAGATTGGTCCCTGGGATGAGGAGGTTGTCCTATGATGAGCGATTAAGTAAATTGGGCCTGCATTTTCTGGAGTTTAGAAGAATGAGAGGTGATCTCATTGAAACATATGAGATTCTGAAGTGGCTGGACAGAGTAGACACTGAAAGATTATTTCCGCTGGTTGGGGAATTTGAAATATGGGGCATAGTCTCAGGATAAGGGGCCAATCATTTAGGACCGAGATGATGAAAAATTACTTCACTCAAAGGGTTGTGAATCTTTGGAATTCTCTACCCAGAGGGTTGCGGAGGCTCAATCGTTGAATACATTTAAGGCTGGGATAGGCAGATATTTGGTCTCTCAGGGAATCAAGGGGTATGATGAGCGGGCAGGAAAGTGGAGTTGAATCCGAAGATCAGCTATGAACGTTTTGAATGGTGGAGCAGGCTGGTTGGGCCATATAGATTACTCCTGCTCCTTTTTCTTGTGTTCCATAATCTGTGTTAAAATGCTGGTTGGCTCTCCATTCAAATGTATTGAACCGTCTGAAGTTCCTGTATTTGTAGTGTAAGTATGGACTGAGCTCACCATTGAAAGCTAGGCCTTATCCATTTCAGTCTCAGTACCTTGTTAACATGTGATAAGTCTTAATTACTGCCAAACAATTTCTTTTTTAATGCAGTCTCCACAGATTTTAATTGTTGGAGATTGAAAAAGAAATTAAGTATTTTTTAAAGAAAAAACCTTTTCTTTCTTTCTCTCCTACTTAATCCAGTCTTTCTTTCCTCTCAATTTGCTTTCTGGACCTGATTTGACATTGAAATCACCAGTCTAACTTTCACTTCCTGGTTCAGACTCATTAATAACATTTCAATCTGATTGCTTAAGGAAACACAGAGCTGCTTGCCCTATTCACACAGGTCCCAGTTTCTCTGTAGAGGGCACCATGATGTTTGGATCTCAAACTTACAGCAACTTACAGTGCAGATGATCAAAGAAATTAAGTGGGCAAGGGCAAGTCTAATTAACAACTGGCATCGTTCATTCGCCTGCTCTAATAAATTCTGGCCCATTCTGTTTACAACATAGGCATGGGTCCATTAAAAAGTATATGTATACAACCTCCTTCAAGTCTCATCGAAAGGTGCACACCTCTCTTCTACTATAGTGTGCTCATGTTGGATGGATAGTTTCCAACCTACATAAATTAGAAAAGCTTCTCAGCAATTTAAAAACCCCTAAAACAGCTGGCAACTCAAAAAAGCAAGGTACAACTGAAAAACTGCCTTCAACTGCCTCAAGGTGATTTTTTACTACATTGGATTTCATGATTTTATTTAATAGTTCAGTTTAAAAAAGAAAGGCTTGCATTTATCTGGTGCCTTTCATGACCTCAGCGTGTCCTAAAGCGCTTTACAGTCAATGAAGTCCTTTTGAAATGTCGACACTGTTGTCATGTATCTTGCAATAAAATGTTGATTTTGATTCACCCCCACTCACAGCTGTCTCTCATTCTCTCCACTATATCTCAGTATCAGCTCATTCCTCCACATGGGTTTTGATGGCTAACAATTTAAAGCTGGTAGATAAATCTTGCCTGAGAGGCAATATGAAGAGATGCATATCGGCAAGTAGAGAAAGGGAAGGAACATTCTCAACTATACTCAGGATTCGAAGATTAGTTATGGGGCAGATTCAGGACACTCATAAGGATCAGCAAACTAACAAAATTCATCAGCGTAAACTGCACACTTAAGGCTGAATTTAATGAACCTGCGCCGGAAAAGGGTGCAGTTCCCGTCCATCACATGGGCGCCTGCCTCACCGCTATTATGCGGTGGAGTTCATATTGCATAGGGGAGGCGCGGGTACCCCCCAATCACGTGGCGGGGGCAGGAGGTGAATCACTGATTACAAGCTCAGATGACTACGGAGCAGGTGTTGGCACATTATTTAAAGGTCTGACAGCCTTGCATTCACTCCTGCATTAGATTCATTGACAAATTGGTACACCCTACAATTTAGTCGGATTGGTTCCTGTGCCCCCCAGCCCCCAACCCCCCAAGGAGAGCAGAGGATGATAGCTGATGCAAGACACAGTGTGGCTCCACAGTTCAGTGATACCTCCCTGCAGTTTCTCCTCCAGGCTGCAAGGGAAAGGTGTGAGGTTCACTTCCTCCTCGATGGCAAGAAGAGGTCCTCCCACCTGACCAAGCAAGCCTGGATGGAGATCGTAGAGGAGGTCAGCAACTTTGGGATCACCCAGCACAAATGGGTCTAGTGCAGGAAGAGGGTCAATGACCTCCTGCGTTCTGCCAAGATGAGTGCTCCATACCAATCGCCTTTCTGAGCATTGCATGTGACTACGTGGGAGGTTGCACAACAAGGGGAGGGTAGCAGCGCTGCATCATTGGCTGAATGGCTAGGGTTCTGCCTCTTCCTGACAGATGCATAGCTGCCTCTCAGCCACAGGCCACCTTCCTTCATAGCTCAATCCTCTTAACTCCCATGACAGTGAGTGTCAGCATGAGAGACATCGGATTCCCCAGTAGGGGATGAGGGACTGAGATGAGCAGAACTGTCAAGTTGACCTCTGTGTCATTCTCTATCATCTCCATCCTTCCTCTTGCAGGACAACAGGGCCCATAATTGGAGAGAGATGTCCTGGACAGGTGGAGGGCTCCCAGTTGTACGTCCACTTACCTTTGCCGAGGAAGAGGTAGTAGAGCTGGTAGGCACCCAGGGTGGCCGCACAATATCCGACAGGGAGATTGGAGTTCCTATGCAAGAGTGTGAGGATTGTCTCTCATTGGCATGCGCATCAATGTTGGAGATCCCCTTAATGCTTTGTTGGCATCAGGAGATCTGCACAACCTAACCCACATATGTTTGTGTTCTCTCATGCAGGTTGCCATTCGCAGCGGTCCACAGCCACGGGGGACAGGCGTCCACCTCTGAGGAGGAGTAGGACCATTCAGAGGATGCACCGTCCCATGACCCTCTTGCACCTTCTACCAGTGCAGATACGCCTGTCTTGATGGGTACCCGCTTGGCTTTAGAATCAGGGTCACAAGCTGGTGAGAGCAGCACACGCGCCCGAGCTCCTGGCTGAGGCTGAGGTATCCGAGGCCTTCGACAGTAGGAGGACTGTGGGTGTCCAGGCCCTTGCCGAGCCCCAGGATGATGATGAGCCTCTGGTGTCAATAGCACAGGGCATGCTGGAGTTTCATAGAGGGATAGGGCAACATCTGGTGGAGATGCCAGAGGTCATGAGCAGCCATGAGTGGATGTTGGAGGAGTCCATTCATGCCCTGACTTCTGCCATGAGTCAGGCCTATGAGTGCATGGCTTTCTCCATTGACAGGCTGGCGACATTCATGGAGAGCCAGATCACACAGATGAGCTGCAGACCTGCACACCATCCCCTTGGCCATGAGCTCAATGCAGGAGTAGCAAGGCGAATGAAGGAACAGCAGCCCCTGGTCCTTTTCTGGTGAGCAGGGAGACTCAAGACAGCCTTCAAAGAGAGGGGGAGTATATGCCATCCACATCTGGGGACTCTCCTCAGGGCGCTCCAAGTATGGCCACTGGCTCCTCAGCCCCTCCACGTGAGTCCAGCTCCAGCAGCCGTGATGGTTGAGGATAGTCATGCACCAGTCCAGGACACCCCCAGGCAGCCTGAAGATGCCCACTAATGTCATCACAGGCTAAGGAACAGCCTGATCAGCAGCCTGCCTCCGGCTCAGCTGCTGCCGCTGGGATCACACTATGTAGGAGCACTCACAACCATTTTAAGAAGAGCACGTAGCCACACTTTGGGTCTCATGGGTGTACCATATAAGTTTTGTGTTAAATAATTAACAGATCCTTTGTTCAAATCATTAGGCTTCATTGTCTGAAAGCCATGTGCCATTATGCTTTAATTGTGAGATCTTGACCCTTTCCCCTTCGGGCTATGCCAATGTGACCGCAGCACTCATTAACATGCCATGGGCACGAGTGCACATTGCATCTGCTCACAAGACAGGGACCACAAATGGAAAGGACGCAACAGAGTTCAGGAACTAAGGTGAGCCTTTATTTCACTCTGAAAGGACACCAGAATGGCTGCAAATGAGTCGTTATGAATTGTCTCTTGCCTCATTCGCACATTGCCTCCTCCCTTTGTGCCTGAGGATGCTCCAATTTTGTTGGCAAAGTCATTAATCGACCTCAGAGCCCAACTTTGATGATGGTCCACCCTCTGTTCCTTCAGTGTGCGCAAATAGACCCATCACACAGCAGTTTTCCAACCCAATACTGACCACCCACCACCTTCACTCCAAACCCACACTTAGCCCTCTTGCAGAGCCCCTAGGACCCCAAACCCCCTTGCAGAACACCAGGAACCCTGGACTCCCTTGCAGAGCATGCAGCAATGTAGTCCCACATTGGCCTCCAAACCTGCCCCCCTTCCCCTATATAGCATTGCTCCAGGCTACCTAGCCATCACAGCACTATGCCCTCTTGCCTCAGTGGCACCAGGTTTCACAGGCTGTGAATTTGGAGGCACATTAGTGCCACCTGCCATTCACAGAATCACTCACTGATCATTAAATTGCTTTTAATTATATTTAAATGCATGTTAATCAGCATTCCAGCAACTTAAAATAGGTTCCTGTTGCATTGTGGTGGCAATACCGCCATTGTGCTTTCCCACCCCTGACAAAATCTGGAACCAATGTCACGATGCTGGATTTCTGGGCGGTCGGTTCCAGTGTGATTCTCCGTCCCCCCCACAGCACCATACCCAGTCTCGATGGCCACATCAAATCCAGCCCTTTGTCTTTCTTAAAAGTTGTTGTGCTGACATCTTCAAAATTTTAACAGCATAATATTGAAATTAGTTTCGACATTTAAAAGCCTTAATTGCAAATCATCAAGACTCCAGAATCAAAATGAGAAACCAAGAAACTACATGCTTTAAATAATGCATTCCCTAGCCTGAAACTGAAGTAGATATGAGACTCCCTATGGTGGCTTGACAAGATGTTCGTGTATGACAAATTCCAACTGGCATAATGCATGTGATTTAGCTTTTTAAATAAAATGATATATGCAGCACCGATTATTAAAGACCTCAGTTCGATGTTTATAATGTCCCTCAGCAAAAACATTTAACATTGCAGCATATCATGTCCAACTCCAGTGAAAGCAGCTCAACTGTAATATAATTATAAATAAGGACATCTTTCAGTTTACCTTAACATCACTTCAAGAGGATAGTTTCACCACACTGTGGGGTCAAATATTAAATGTACTTTCCAGTTTTCTATCATAACAAAGTAGCAAACATTCTTTTCAATCTGTCCAAGTGATTGTTACAATGCAAGAGAAAAATAATCCTGAAGAGATTTGTTCAAGCCATATTGGCTGTCACCAATTTTCTTTGATTGTCCAACAGGAAGATGGAGGGCTAAAAATGTGATAGCCCCCGAAAAAGGGCACGTAGATCACAATACGTGATTAATTTGCACTTGTTCAAAGTAATGCAGGAAGGACACAAACGTCACGCTGCTTGTTAATTCGAACGATAGTAATGTGCAGCTAAACATGCTGTTGAATGGCTGCATGCCTCATCAAGGGGCCCAAGTTTATGCCTGTACTACCTAAAGCAAGCTTGCCCCTCATAAAAGGGAGGAGTGTTATGGCTACAGCAGATATTGGAAGTCATTGTGGAATAGTGTTTGACCTACAGGGTGAGTGAAGATGGCACAACAGGGCAGAAACTGTGCTCCCAGATTTTCTGATGTAGCACTCTGGTGCAGGAGGTGGATAGGAGGAGAGAGGCTCTCTTCTTACAGGGGACCAGGAGGCCCTTCTGACAAGCGCTTAGAAGGCACAGAAGTCAATGAGAACAGTGTCACCCCAGGAACTTGGATGCACTGCTGCAAGAAATTTAATGACCTCACACATGTAGTCAGTGACAGTGAATTTATCTTCAAATGCCATATCCTTACAAAGGAACCACTAACCTCATGCACTGCTCCATTCACCACACCCCCTTCACTCACTTACCAACAATTTATCAAGCATGACTGAAACCTCACATTCATAGCTTCACCTCACCCTCACACCTGGCAATGCTGCAAGCCTCACACTCACATCTCATACCCTGCACACACTGCCAGCTATTCAATCATGACAACCACATCACCCAAACACATTGCAACATATTCACTGATACATTTCCCTCTGTCCTGCAGGACAACGTCACACAAAACTGGAGGAAGTTGCAGCTAACTGGCAGGGGACTGGCATGCCTATATGCCCTCACCTTCATGGAGGAGACAGTGGTTGCCAAAATTGGAGTGGCCGTCACTGAGGCCAGGGCCAGCGGCAGGGGTGAGACCATAGAAGACGACTGTATGTGTTCCTATCTAATCCACATTCTCACTTCCCCTTCCCCCTCATCCCACAATATCTACTGATTATGCAAGCTGCAGGTGATGTCAGCATGCACTTATTACTTCCCCCAACCACCCACATTCCTCACCACAACTGTATCCTTGTGATCTCTCCTTTCAGATACCCAAGAGCTGCTGCCTGGCCAGGCAGTTGTGCAGGGTGTAAGGCCTAGAGGAACAGGGCACTGATAAAGAAGAAACACCACAAGATTTCACACTTGTAGCCATCAACTCAGATACTGACATGTCGCGTATTTTAGAAGTTAGCATAGAGGCGGGATCTGCACACGGTGAGTCACCAGGCACAAGTGACCTCCAGCTAGGGCAGGGTAATGATCGTGCGTGAGCCATGCAGGCTCATTCTGCTGTCATCATGGCTATGGACACGTGTTCAAAGAGGCTTTCAGATCTCAGCAGTCCAGCAACCTGTCCTTCAACACATTACTAGAATTGTTGAAGTGCTGCTGCAGGGGAGTGGCAGTGGCTCCATGGAGCATGAACCTGCTGTCCTCTCTCATGATGACATCATTTGGTTTGCCACCATTACCACTCCGTCAGTGCCTCTGCTGTTGCCTGTCTGTCAGCCAGTTCAGACTGCTGCCGTCCATGCTGAGGAAGTACGGTTCGAAGCCAGGCCTCTGGGCCCAGAGCTGCTCATGGGCATGCTGCAAGACCATCTGCAGTCTCTCCCATTGAAAGTCAGCAGCCTTCCAGCAGCCATACTGTAGCTACTTGGGGTAGCACTGTGTAGGAGCATGAAGACAGGCAAATGAACCCACAGGACAGGCACTAAGGGCATGCACAAGGGTGAGTAGTTGAGTTTTGTATGGAATATTGGATGTTTTGTTGGATAAATTTGGTATGGAATGGTTGTTTGGTGGTTGCTTTGATTTCAGTATTGTGGCCAGTGATTTCCTGTAATAGAGGGATGGTAAGGCATAGGACTGTTGTACAAAGGGGTTGTGTACATGGGAACTGGAATCGAATGAGGCAATCATGGACAGCCTGGTTGGAATGTGGATGTGCTGGCTGCCTCCTCTCTTCCTCCCCCTTCTCCTGCTCCTCACCCTTTTCCTCCTCCTGCTGAGATGCTCACCATATTCCTAGTGGCAAAGGCTGTGCCTTCATGATGGCCAGGTTGTAGAGGAAACAGTAGACCACCACAAATCGGGTCACACACTCTGGCGAGTGTTGGCGGGCTCCTCTAGAATGGTCAATTGACAGTGGAATAATTTCTTCTGCATCCCAATGGTCTGCTTGATGATATTTCCCAGGGCAAAGTGGCTCTCATTGTGTGCATGCTGGCCACATGTAATTGGGTTGCGGAGTGTAGTTATGAGTCAGGTGTAAAACAGATAGTCCTCGTCACCCAGCAGCTACTGTCCAGTTTGACGTGGTGGCTGAACAATTGAGGGAACAGTGGCCTGGCACAGAAGGAAAGCATCATAACCGCTTTCAGGATAGCAGGTGTTCACCAGAATGCTCCAAGTTGCACACCATCCTGACTTTATCATCGCTGGGTCAAGATCCTGGAGCTCTTTCCCTAACAGCACTGTAGGTGTGCCTACACCACAAGGACTGCAGTAGTTCAAGGCAGCTCACCACCACCTTCTCAAGGACAATTCGGGATCAGCAATAAATGCTGGCCTTGCAACAATGCCTACATCCCATGAGTGAACATGAAAAAAAATGATGTGCTGAGTGTGGTCGTATACCAACTGCACATTCACTGACTTTCCTTTGCAGTTTGGGTATTTTTTCAGATTGGCAGATTTCTAGTACTTTGTCTATGTGATCACTTTATCATATGCAGATTTAAACAGTGAGTGTTGATGGACTGATCAATGTGAAACATCACAGCTGAGTTGATACTGTATTTATAAGAAAATGATAGATTTGTATTTCCATCAGGGATTGCTTTGGCAGGTACCCTGGTGAATTTTTCCTGCTTTGGGTGCAATTGGTGATTCCAGCGCAAATTGTACCCAAAATTGTGCCTGCTTTGAAAAATGCTTTTTTCCCCCCAGGTTTCTGCTCAAACTCATTTGCATATCACTGAATGGAAAATCAGCCATGAACCAGCACAATCAGACAATTGGAGCTTCCTCAAATGCCTGCAAACAAGCTCAATTAATGGAAATACCCAATGGTGATTCGCACACCTGAAGGCAGGGCCAATTTTGTGGGTAAGGCCTGCTTCTAGTGGAATGTTTTAAAAATTAGCACAAAAGATCACAGGAACTCAAGTTGCGCCGAACATAACTTGCACCTAAAATTCTGCGATCCTTTGCGTTATGCCAATACCGGGCGAATTGTGCCAAAAATAGCAGCACAACCGAGTGGATACGCCAGGCTGTGAAATTTTTTAAGAATGTGTGTAATCATTTTCTGTATCTGAATGAGCCTGAATCCAGTCTGATAATCTTTCTCCTCCTGAATGGTTTAGATTTATGATGGCCCCATGCTTTCAACTTGCCAAATGCCACCAAGTTGCAAACACATTAAGACAGAGCAAGTACAAAGTTAACATGTAAACTTTCTCTTCTGTGCTAGTTCTATCTCTGCATCATAGGTGCCACATTTCTGCTTCAAGAATAGTATCATGTCTTAAAAAATATTTAAAGTAGCTTCTTGGACATTAAATCTAATTCAGAGCCTATTTCCTCATAATATTGTAAACATCAGTAGAAATGCTAGATATGATTAAATAGGAATTCCTAAAAATATGCAATGTTTTTCTCAAACAATGCCACTTCCTGCAAAACAAATGTTGTGTGGAGATCTACACATCAAGTTTTACAACCTGAGTGGTCTGCTATTTAAAAGTTCAGCCACAATCTTTACATTCTTTATAAAAAGAGAACAACCAATTTACTAGGAACCAATCTGTCTTAAGATATTTGAAAACTGGTTATGGCCAGAAGAATGTACGTCTGAGTGAGAAACATTATCTTATTTTTGTGCAATTACCTGGATTGAAGCAAATTCTGCATATTGTACAAACCAACATCAATTCTATCATATGACATAAAAAATTTATGGGCTGATTTCCCCCCGTGAATTTATGCAAATCACTTCCGAATTTAATACTTTAAAATCCTTTAATACAAAATGTCCGTGTGGCAGATTTTGAGTACCCAGTGTGACCCTTACACAATATACCTCCTGCACATCAAGGGCTGAATTTAATAAGCCCGCTGCTGGGGTAAAGGGTGCTAGTCCCGTCTGTCACGCGGGCGCCCGCCCCACTGCGATTATGCAGCGGGTGGCCATTTTACATAGGGGAGCCGCGGGACCCTCCCAATCTTGTGGTGGTGGGGTCGGAAAGTGAGTCATTGATTACGGCCGCAGATTACTCTGAAGACTCCAGATGTCACCAAGGGCCTGCCAGCCCTGCATTCAGTCCTGTCCTGTATACATTGCCAGCTTGGTGCAGCCAACAACTTTGTCCAACTGGGTCCTGTATCTCCCCCTGCCCACCTCCCCCTAAAGGAGGACAGAAGATGATGTCTGAGCAAAGACACAGGGTGAATCAATGGTTCAGTGATGCTTCCCTGCAGGTTCTCTTTCAGGCTGCAAGGGAAAGGCAGATGGTTCTCTTCTCCCACGATGGCAAGAAGAGGTCCTTTCGCCTGACCAAGCAAGCCTGGATGGAGATGCCGGTTGAGGTCAGCAACCGTGGGGTCACTCAGCGCAACTGTGTCCAGTGCAGGAAGAGGGTCAATGACCTCCTGCATTCTGCCAAGGTGAGTGGTCCATACCAATCGCCTTCTTGAGGATTACATGTGGCAACGCAGGGCGTTGCGTGACACGATGAGGGTAGCAGTGCTGCATTTTTGGCTGAGTGGTTAGGGTTCTGTCTCTTCCTGACAGATGCATGGCTGCTTCTCAGCCATAGGCCACCTTCCTTCATAGCTCACTCCACTTAGACAGATTTTTGATCTACAAGGGAGTCAAGGGTTATGGGGGGCAAGCAGAAAAGTGGAGTTCAGGCCACATTCGATCAGCCATGATCTTATGAATGGTGGAACCGGTTCGAGAGGCTGAATGGCCAATCCTGCTACTATTTCTTATGTTAATTGTATGGAATATTATGAGTTTTAACTGATTTGATCTGGTGTCTTTATTTCAAAATAACACAGTTTCTAGCCTTTTTTAAGTAATAAATGTTATAACTATCTAATTAATTTTAACGCCCTCAAGCAGAAAGCTAACTTTTAATATGAATATACAGAATTTTGATTTGTGTCACACTTGATTGAATGAGTACAGCAATAAGGAATTAATTGGTAGTTTCACAGCAATAAACCTTAATATGGCATAGAAAAACTGACAGAAAACCCATAACAACCAATATTACTGATTAAAACAGATTCTGAAGTATTGTATAAAGAAATTGAGAGGTTTCTGCCTATCACAGGGCTGTTATATTTATTTTCTCCAGTGTCGAAGGAGAGGCTGATGAATACCAAGTGTTGGATTAGAAATAAAGCTAGAAACTTTCAATTGTCTTTCATGAATCGGGAAAATTAACTTCTCTTAACCTAACATTGACTATCTTCTGCTAACAACAGTTTTCACTCCTACGTGACTCACAATTGCCTTTCACTTATCTACTAATTTTAAAGATACTAAGGCCCAAAAACTGCAATTCTGCTCCACCGTCATGACAGTGATGGAGTGAAACTACTTCTCCACCATACATGAATGCACCTGAACTGCCAAAAAATACAAAAAAGCAATGTTTTAGCTCAAAAATAATTCCAGTATAATCCCATTTAACTCTGCAGATAAATACTAATGATCGGACTACTTGCAGGTAAGTTCTTTTGTACCTTCTGCTGGAAATGTCTTTTTCAGACTTCAACCATCCAGTAGTACTGGGAAGGCCCACTGCTGAGTGTTCACAATGCTATAGTGCATGAAAATAGCTTTTGGGTCTTATTAACTTCATAAGTCCCTGATTTTCATGATTTAATGAGGCTCCTATCTGCTCTGGTGACCCATGTCCAGGTCCCAATGGAAATAGCAGCAGGCAGATCAGCAGCAAGAATAAGGCCATACGTTTTGTGCCCTGATTTTCATAATGCTTCCGCCCTGTTCTCATTTGAGAACAAGGATGAAAATCAGCCCCATCGGCAGTTTTCCTCATGTTTTACCAGTCTCAGTAATCTCCACTCTTAGTCCCACTGATATTGTAAATTAATGGATTCACGCTTGGTCTTACAATAATTATTCTGTCTTCAGACTGTTTTCTTGCTATTCTTTTTTTATTTCCTCCCTGAGTGCATTCCTCAGTTAAACTTGTTGCCCTTAGTAAGCGGACTCCAGTTACATGCATCACTGAGGGTTGAACTATACCAATTTCTCTGATAACACTCAGATAATTTAGGCTCTTTTATATATCAAATCTTATTTGTTTTGGTTTCAACACATGATTATTACTTTTAAAGTGCAAACAGACAGATTCTATGGTTGATCTTCTATGGAAAATTCATCTGGAGTTCCAGGTTGTGCCTTTTCAGTGTTTGCTTCCAGATCAGTTATAAATAAACAGAGGAGGAGGAGGAAGAAAGGGTGACAATGTTCCCGCTAAGCTGTGCGGCTACAACCCAAAAGTCCCCACGCCAGCCGAACACAAATTGTCCCCTTTAAGTTACCGTGCATGCACAACTGTGCAAAAAAGTTTAAAAGGGTCGTGCATTTAAATAAATAACCTACGCACTGCAAAAAGATTGGAGGAAATATTAGTGGGAAGAAGGGGGAATCTCTAACATTAAAAAATGACAGAAGACAAGGATGTTAGTATTAGCTGCAGGCAATTATGTATGTAACTATAGATATATTATGCACTGTGATTAACATTTAGCATTTAACATCATTTTAACACTCTTGCAATTCAAGTGCAAATGCTGTTGCAGCTTTGACAATACTTCAGAGAGCATTAATAAGCTGCCCAAGATTTCCTAATATATGTGAGGTGATGGAGGAAAATATTTTGTTGTTTTTGTTCAAGTCTTCTTGGGCTATGAGCTAATCCCAAACCTGTTGGGGGAGTAGAGGGGGCTACAGGCAAAAAAACCGTGTTAAGAAGGTAGATGAACATTTTGGAATCTTACTTGATTATCTTTAAAAATTATCAAAACTTTCAGCTGCATTTTCACTGGCAACACTAAACAGGTTGATAGATTCCACAATAGAATAGATTGTATATGGCTTGATGCACCAAATGGTCTTTTCTTATTTGATGCCTCCTTCTACGTTCCTTGTGATTTTTTCCAGAGCGCATTGTTAATGCTTCTTTTCCTAATAGGACATAAGCAAAAGCATTTGTTGTACGTAGGACCAAGTACCCAAAAAAAGAGTTTGCATAGCATAGTTTAAAAAGGAAAATAATTGCCAGAAATATTAGTGTAATTCAGTCCATTGACCACAGACATTCCAGGTTCTGTAATGATGTCTGATGGAAAAATCAGACAGATTGTATAGTGTCTGAACTTTAGGGCTAGGTAAATGGTTAGTCGAGTGGAATGCCAGGAATTACAAATGGCTGCTGATTTTAGCTGTTATAAGCTATCTTATAAGGCCAGATCTGTATTTCCAAACTTTTCTAACTGGTTTCACATAGAAATATTCTGCAGTCGAGCTTCCTTGAATAGAAGAAGCAACTAACCTTCTTGATTTGTTCTCCCCCCCTTCCTACCACCCTGGTGCCATCAGTCCCCTGTCCATGAAAGTTATGAGCTACAACTTCCCATTTGTATTAATGGACTGAATATTGGATTATCAAAACACCGAGAAATGTACAGCAGCACAGAAGGATATTTTGTCTGTGCCACCACTTTCTTGGAGCGATGTAAAGTCATGTATTCTTTACTATTTCAAATGTTAATCTTTTCTTCTCATAAAAGATGCAGTGGTGTCTCCCTCAACTACTCTGATTCTGCACAATGGTAAGCAAGCACATTTAGTACAAAATAATATGATTTTAAGATAGGAAATACATGGAGCTGAACATTTGATATTAAGTTGATCGTGTAATTATTATATAACATGGAAATCATTGACACTCACTTTGAAAGATTTAAGTTGAATTGTCCAAGCCCATTTCAAACAAGTATGGCAACACATATATCATCTGCATTAATCTATGTGTGTGTGGTCTATAAATCAATTCACCTTAGGTCTGTTTGAAAACTATTTTTAATATTTTAATTTCAGTTTGAATGTGCTGCAGATATATCAGGCATAATAGGTGATATATAACCTATCAGAGAGACCACTTTAAGTCAAAGAATTGAAGATACAAAGGGCTGAATTTTACACACCCCCAAAAAGCGGGAAGGTGGCGGGAGGGGGAGGGGGTGTAGAATGGAGGGGGAGGCTCGGGCGCCCTTCCCAACCCGCTCCAGCCTCAGCTGCCACTTTACACAGGGTAACGGCGGTGAAAACCAGCCCGTCCACCAGAGGCCAATCAAGGCCCTTAAGTGGCCAGTTGATGGCCACTTAAGGGCCTCCACTCGCCACCACAGGTATTTTACCCTTGGCCGGTCGGGCGGCCCAGGCCCTAGAAAAGCCGCCTGATAAAAGCAGGTGGCTTTCTGATGACCTGGGGGGTTGGGGGGGGTGGGGGGCCCTCATGATCAGGCTCCCTGTGTCCAATGGAGGGCTGCCCCGATGCCCTAACCACCGACAACACCCAACAGCCTCCCCATTTGACTACCCTTGCCTTGCTGTGGCCAAACCAATCACCCCTGGTGAAGCCCCAACAACTTACCTTCTTTCCAGAGCCGTCCTTCATCTTCCTTCTGATGGCTGGGCTGCAGTTCCAGCAGTGGCCACTGATCCCAGTGGCGCTGCTGGGACTAAGAGCTGTCTGCCCACTGATTGGCCGGCAGCTCCATTAGGCGGGACATCTTGCCTCAATGAGGTGGAAGTCCCGCCTCAGACTAATTAAAGGCCTGAGGACCATAAAATGCGGGCTGGATCCCCAGGCCAGGCGGGTTCACGACCGACTTTTCAGTCGGTGGACGGCTTCTGTCCGCCAAGGGTAAAATTCAGCCCAAAGTGTAGTATATTGGTTTGAAAAGGTTAATGTTTGAGACAGTGAGAGTAATCTCTCCCACTGCAGTGCTGACGACGTAGGAGTCAGATGGGTATTAGTCTTGGAAGAAGCTAGAAGCATCATGAGAGATGTTAGCTGGACAGGCTTAATGAGAGTGTAAATAGTAATATATATATATATATATAAAAAATAAACGAGTTACTATTTAACCATACAAAGATTCCGAGGCATCTGTAAACAATGCTCGAACTACACGAACAACAATACACAACACAAAATAAAGGACTAAACAGCATCTCCTTTAGAGAATACAGTAAATAGTAATATCTGAAACAATGATTATGGAGTTTCAGTGTAGTGCACTGTAAAATTTTATCACACATCTGTGGTGGCCTGAAACGAGGGTAATTGCAGAGGACTGCAAGTTACACTTCTCTCCTAAATACTACAGATTGATCAACGAGGAGTGAATTCTTTGGAATATACTTTTGTAGTGGAGGTAGAATAAGTATAAAACTATATCTATAATTAATTGACTCATGGATTGTTGTACTTTGGTGAATCACAACCAAATGTGGTATTCAGATCAAGCTCATTAAAGGGTGGGGCAATAGAACCCAGTCATGAAAGGGTAGAAGAGGACAATACAGGAGGTAGATGGGAGGGAGGGGGGAAGAGGAGGAAAGCGAAGCGGAGGTAAAAGGAGGGAAGAAGTGAGGGGAAAGAGACAAGAGGGGAGGGGAGAGAGGGAGAAGTTGAGGAAGGAAGGAGGGGAAAAGAGGAGATGAGAGGGTGAGAAGGTTAAAGGGGTGGATGGTCTAGTGGCGGAGAATAGGTGGAAGGGAAGAGGCAAGGGAAGAGGATAAGATGGGAGATGGCAAAGAAGAGGAGGCGGCTAGGGAAGAATGACGGGGAAGGGGTCGGAGAGAGGGGGAATGAGAGACAGGGCAAGTAACAAACAAGGAAATTATCACAACAAGTAAGGTTGGCCCAGATTTTAATCTGAGCTTGGGGGAGCAGCTGAACCTTCCTTACCCCCAACCAAGAAATTCTTCTCAGTGGGGATTGAGTGGAAAGGCTCCCTTCACATGAAATTACAGAAGGGGACCTGAGAGGTATTGCAGACTTAGGCTTTCACAGGATTGTGGGGGGATGTGAGGGGGGGGGGGGGGGTGTGCGTGCAGGGGAACGGGTGCTGAGGTGTGTGGGGGGGGGGGGGGGCGGTGAGACAGCTGCAGTAGATTAGATTTGTTTCAGAATGCTGAAGCTTTTCAATATTTGTGGCCACAATGGCAGTAGAGGTGTCTAAAAATTAACATCAACAGGGAAGTGGAATTTAAAGGCTTTAATATATTTTGTGTGTGTTATTTGGTTAATAAGATGTGCTAATTTCAATGGGTGGCAGAGGTTAATTAAGGTAGCAAAATTGCATTAGGATTCATGCAATTTGGCAATGTAGGACAAGTCACTAAAATTAGTTTATGATTTGAGCTTAGTTTTACCATTTAGAGAAAGATTTAAAACCCTACCATGTTAATAGCACCACTGTGTTGGACACCGGGCTCGGTGATTCCGTACAACTCCTATCACAGAGCCTCCTCTGCGCAGAAATGATACAAGAAGCAGTTTTATGGGTTTGCCCAAAGCTACCATGAAAGTTTTTGATGAACTTGCACCACACATACCGAATTTATCATATAATAGATACATTAAAAGCCTTGCATATACTCCAGACTTCCTGTAATTGTTCAGCTTGCAATCCTGTAACACTTTCTTTGTCACACTTTGTTCATAGCACTCTTATTATAATAAAACATTGCAGGTCTGCTTACACTGTAGCAATGCTGACGAGGCAGGAGCTCCGCCTGCCTGAAGTGTACTGCTGGTAATGACAGAATTTGCAGGGACATCTCATTATCGCATTGAATGGTGGGCCAAGAGCATCATTCCCGTGGAATACAGGAGTAAATATGTGGAACAGGAAAGGAAATGTGTTGCTGCAGAATTGAAAAGACTGCAGCAACTTATGGTGGCATCAGATTCCTAGAGACACAGCTGTGTTACCTCCTCTAGCTTTTGACAAGAATGTTTGCTGCACTATTTAATTTCTAAAGATTTCCTTGTATTTTCTTAAGACTTCATGGAATCCACATAAGGCTCAGGCAAGTCATAGAAGAACAAGGAGGTAAGCCTAGAATTCATCTGATATGGACTTAGAGATCATTGTGGATAATATTTGGCAGAGGAGATACGGCCTTCCAGGCTCACAGGAAAGAAGGCCACTGAAGTCAGCTAGCTGAGTCATGTAGATGGAAATGGCAGTCTTTTGACTCTAAATGGAACCTATATTTGGAACCCCCTCTCACAAACCATTCTTACCTGTGTCCCCTTACAATTCACACTTTTCACATAACAGGGCCCTTGACATAGGTACGGGAGTAAGCCTATGAGCCCTTCAAGCCTGTTTTACCATTAAATTAGTTTATGGCTGACCTGTATAAAAATACCACTTTAATTCAAGAACAATTGCTAATGACCTCCTCATGAAGTTTCCTGACAGTCGTCACAGAGGTATTCTCTGTGAAGTGATCCTCAATTCCAGGGTAATCCACATCTTGGCCAACCTTTTCCTGGGATTCCATTTCCAGTTGTTTCTGAATAGTGGAGTTGTGAACAGCATAGCTAACAACTACGATGTGAGGGGCCTATTCAACAACATACTGCAGCATACCTCCAGATGTATCAAGGCAACAAGACCTTGTCTACAGAACTCCAAAAGTCTTCTCAATGACCACTGTAATTGGTGTGTGTTACACCACTGCTCTGCTCATGAGTATTGCAGTTGAAGTGACATCATACAACAAGGAGTATGCCTTAACTCCCAAATGTTATCCCAAAACTTATTGGTCTTCCCTGAATAGGTTTGGAAAGCTAGAGTTCCTCACGGTGAAAACATTGTAATAAGTCCCTGCAAAGTTATCATTGACTTGAAGGATTCATTGTACTGGCTGCAGAGAATTTGAATACCGAGGGAACACTGGAATTCCTTTTTATTCAGGAAATTCAATGAGTCCACAATAGAAGCCTACAGTGCGACATGCATCCTGAACCTTAGGGAAACCAGCAACAGTGATAGAACTGAATCTATCCTTAGACCCATCTTCCTCCCTCATCTACATGTTGCTCCTTGGCAACATCATGCGAAGACATGGGGTCAATTTCCACACTGATGACACCTAGTTATATCTCTCCATCACCTCTCTTAAACCCTTCACTGCCTCCTTGCTGTCAGACTGCTTGACCAAAGTCTAGTCTTGAATGAGCTGCAGTTTGCACTAATTGTCCACACGCAAATTCTGTACCCTTTCCAGGCCCGTCCGTCATCTTCTTGCGATGGCTGGGTGTATTCCCAGCAGTGGCCACCGCTCCCGGTGGCGCTGCTGGGACTAAGAGCTGCCGGCCCGCTGATTGGCCGGAAGCTCCATTAGGCGGGACCTCCTGCCTCAAAGAGGTTGAAGTCCCGCCCAAGACCAATTAAAGGCCCAGGGAGCGGAAAATCCCAGTCTGGCTCCCCAGGATCAGCGGAGGCGGACTCGCCACTGACTTTTCGGCCGGTGAATGGGGCCTCCTACCTAACGAAAAGTTCCAGCCTATGTTTCTTTTATCTGCTTATAAGTTACACCAATGGAAGTGACGTCTAACGGGGACAACAATTATAGGAATACGAATGCTTTATACCATCCATCTCATTTTCATGTGTACACTAGTGAAAACCTGAGCAGGGGAAATGGCCACTGCCCTCTGGCCAGAAAATTTCACCAGAATGAAAATGTGATATAAATCCAGTAGAAACAGGTCCAACCCTCAAATGCAACAGTTGAAATTTAACTGCATTATAACCCGATCTCACGAAAAATAGTGTGGATTTTTGGCTACAGTCTCTTTGACTCACCCAAAGCAGTGGCATGGAAGACCTTTTTTTAAACAGTGTGAGAAATACCAGTAATAAAAACAAAAAATGCTGGAAATAATCAGTGGGTCTGTAAGCATCTGTGGAGAGAGAAGCAGAGTTAACGTTTCATGTCAGTGACCTTTCATCAGAACTGAGAAATACCAGTAGTAGGAATAATGTTTTCCACATTACTCCTGGTCAGCTACACCTTGCTAAGGAACAGGATAAAAATCACTCAGCATTTCCTACAACTTATATTCACTCCCTAACCTCCAAAGAGTATACCTTACAGTACCTGTATGATATTTCCATTTCCATGCCTTGAATGTAAACTAGCAATGAAATGTAAATAATTTTTTCAGTGGATACATGGCAAAGTTAATTTCTGAGGGGACTGTAACTTCATCAGAAGATGGGCACAAATGCCAGAAAATTAGCATTAATGCCATTTAGGTAATTTCCCAAAGGTTTCTGTTGCATGATTGCCTTTAAGAGTGATGTCCCTTTAAGATCTTGGATGCTAATGAGGTAAATACTAGGATGTAGTCATGTGACTACAAGTCAGACTCACTCGGCAACTATAACATCTGGAGGAAGGTTCTGTAAATAGTTAGCTCTGTATTGGATATAATAGTTTGGTTGTTAACAAAGCTGTTAGAGATCTTCAGCATAACTGGACTCCATGCATCTCATTTATGTTGCATCAGATAACATAAAGAACTCATTATGGTTTCCACCAAGCTTCTGCAGAGGTTAAGAAAAAGAGCAGGAGGAACCCCACAGAAATTTGTCATATGGATAGTGGGGATCAGATTGAAACCATCTAAAATTAGTTTTGGAGATGAATCTAAATCAACAATCCAAATACCAGTTCATACGTAGGTCGTAGAAGTGATATAATGATGTTCTAACTACTAGTAGCAGAAAAATCCAAATACTTACTAGCATAGGTCCCTCACCTGTGATCATTTGATTATGGAACTCAGGCTGATATATGGATATAACAAAATTTTCTACCTTAGGGTAAGGGACAAAAAAAACTAAGATGCAGGTTAATGCTTAAATTAGCTCAATGACCTCTATAAAGTATTCAACTCAATAGAATATTTAATAATAGTTATTAGTAAATAGATTAAACTTTCTCTGCAATTCTGAATACATTCTTAAGGTTAATTTAAGTTGCAACTTTTCAGATTCTTTGAAAATTTGGACTTTGAAGATGTTGTCCTCTCTAATGAGACATTTTTTGTGAAGTAATCTGACTTCATTGTGTTACCAGGTTAAGAAAAGAACAGATCACGAATATGGCCTGGGTTGTTTTAAAGCATTTCCTAAACTAACTGTTGCATGAGGCTCTCTTGAGTCTGCACAGCAATTAGCAGTCGTCAGATATGTTTAGCATTTTTGTCGTAAGGCAACAAAGGTTTCTGTGGAAAGTTCTATAACTCGTCCACGGAGAACAAACCAATTACAGTGCTCATGACCCTACTCAGAATGCACTGCAGGAAGGAGAAACAATGCTGTCTCCTTGGTGATGAAAGAAATAACAGTATTATGAGCTGAGTGGTGGATGAGCAGTAGTAACATGCAATTTACAATGTGGAACAGAAGATTGTTTTTATTAGTAAACTGCTGAGAATTACTATATATGTTAAATAGACAAGAATCTCTCCAAAGATAGGATTCTTGAGTATTGCTGAAAACAAACATTTTATTGAAGCCTTTCTATCTTGCACTTATCAGGACAATTTGCAAGAATACCAATGTAAGGGAAGCACCAAATTTAGGGGCGGCACAGTGGCGCAGTGGTTAGCGACCCGGGTTCAATTCTGGGTACTGCCTGTGTGGAGTTTGCAAGTTCTCCCTGTGTCTGCGTGGGTTTTCTCCGGGTGCTCCGGTTTCCTCCCACAAGCCAAAAGACTTGCAGGTTGGTAGGTAAATTGGCCATTATAAATTGCCCCTAGTATAGGTAGGTGGTAGGGAAATATAGGGACAGGTGGGGATGTGGTAGGAATATGGGATTAGTGTAGGATTAGTATATATGGGTGGTTGATGGTCGGCACAGACCCGGTGGGCCGAAGGGCCTGTTTCAGTGCCGTATCTCTAAACTAAACTAAACTATATGAGAAGAGAGTGCTGATTGGTTGGCAAGTGGACTTTGATTGGTAGAGGCATTGCTATGGAGAATGCACCAGTTTCTGGTGACTGACAGTTAACTGCCAAGCTTAGTTTGAAATTTAAACCAGGCAGCTTGGCTCTGATTGGTCAAGGCATTGTCCTGAGGAATGAACCAGCGAATGGCTGTCACTTAATTTGTTTGGCTGAAATAGGTGCAATGTGTGTACATGTTCTTTCTGTCTGCAAAGAAAAGGGCCCTATGTATTAAGATACATAGCAACGCCTCTACCAATCAGCACTCTCTTCTCTTATAGTATAAATTTGTTGCTTCCCTTACGTTGGTATTCTTGCAATTTGTCCTGATGAGTGCAAGATGAAAAGCTTCAACAAAATGTCTCTGTTTTCAGCAATACTCAAGTTCTGTATGACCAAATGACTATAGATATGTTTCTATTAAAGACTGATGTTGGAGAAATGGGTTTCGATTCATGGGGCACTGGCACCAGTACTGAAAAGAGGGAGCTTTATAGTTAGAATGACTTTCACCTGAACCACACTGGGACCAGTGTCCCAGCAAATTGTATAACTAGGGCTGTCGAGAGGGCTTTAAACTAAATAGTGGGGGGAGGGGTGTTGGGGGGAGGGTTCAGGTGAGGGAAAATTTTAGAAAGTTAACAAGAAAGGACAAGGCAATAGTGCAGGGTAACGATATGAGTAATGATAATGGGTAATGATAAGCAGAGTGTGACAGGTAGGGACAGAGCATACAAGCATAAGAGTACACCAGCAAGTAAGGTCAGAGTAGGGAAAAATGGTAAAAAGACAGAATTAAAGGCTCTTTATCTGAATACACCCAGCATTCATAACAAGATGGTTGAATTGAAAGCACAAAGAGAAGTAAATGATATGATAGCCATTGCAGAGACATGGTTGCAAGGTGACCAAGGCTGGGAACTAAATATTCAAGGATATTTGACATTTTGGAAGGTTAGGAAGAAAGGAAAAGGAGATGGGGTTGCTCTGTTAATAAAGGATGACATCAGTACTGTAGTGAGAAATGATTTTGACTCAGAAGATCAAGATGTAGAAGTAAAAACAAGGGCGGCACAGTGGCGCAGTGGTTAGCACCGCAGCCTCACAGCTCCAGCGACCCGGGTTCAGTTCTGGGTACTGCCTGTGTGGAGTTTGCAAGTTCTCCCTGTGTCTGCGTGGGTTTCCTCCGGGTGCTCCGGTTTCCTCCCACAGCCAAAAGACTTGCGGGTTGATAGGTAAATTGGCCATTATAAATTGCCCCTAGTATAGGTAGGTGGTATGGTAATATAGGGACAGGTGGGGATGTGGTAGGAATATGGGAGTAGTGTAGGATTAGTATAAATGGGTGGTTAATGGTCGGCACAGACTCGGTGGGCCGAAGGGCCTGTTCCAGTGCTGTATCTCTAAATCTAAAAAAAAAAATCTAAATGCTGGAACCACTCAGCAGGTCTGGTAGCATCTGTGAAAAGAGAAGCAGAGTTAACGTTTCGGGTCGGTGATCCTTCTTCGGAACTGACCTGAAACGTTAACTCTGCTTCTCTTCCCGCAGATACTGCCAGACCTGCTGAGTGGTTCCAGCATTTCTTGTTTTTATTTCAGATTTCCAGCATCTGCAGTATTTTGCTTTTATTAAGATGTAGAAGTAGTTTGGGTGGAAATAAGAAATAGCAAAGCAGTCACTGGTGGGAGTAATTTATAGGCCCCCGAATAATAGCTACACTGTAGGACAGAATATAAATCAAGAAATAATGGGGGCTTGCAGGAAAGGTACTGCAATAACTGTGGGTGATTTTAATCTGCATATAGATTTGACTAATCAAATTGGCAAAGGTAGCCTGGAGGATGCGATCATAGAATTTGTTAGAACAATACATCCTGGAACCAACCTGGAAGCAGGCTATTTTAGACCTGTAATGTGTAATGAGACAGGATTAATAAATTACCTCATAGTAAAGGATGCTCTAGGCAAGAGTGATCATAACATGATAGCATTTGACAGTCAGCTTGAGGATGAGAAGTTTGGGTCTGAAACTAGTGTCCTAAACTTAAGTAAAGGCAATTACAAGAGTACAAAGGCAGAGCTGGCTAAAGTGGACTGGGAAAATAAGTTAAAAGGTAAGATAGTAGAGAATCAGTGGCAGATATTTAAGGAGATGTTTCATAGCTCTCAACAAAGACATATTCCAGTGAGAAAACAAGTCTTTATGAGAAGAATGAACCATCCGTGGCTAACCAGGGATGTTAAGGATGCTATCAAATTGAAAGAAAAGATGTATAATGCTGCAAAGATTAGTGGTAGGCCAGAAGATTGGGAACATTTTAGAAACCAGCAGAGGATGGCTAAAAAAGAGGGAGAAATTAGAATGAGAGTAAATTAGCAAGAAATATTAAAAACAGACAGTAAAAGCTTTTACAAATACCTAAAAAGGAAGACAGTCGCTAAAGTAAGTGTTGGTCCCTTAGAGGACGAGACTGGGGAATTAATAATGGGAAACAAGGAAATGGCAAAGACTTTGAACAAGTATTTTGTAATTGTCTTCACAGGAGAAAATACAAAAAACATCCCAAGAATTGCAGAAAATCAAGAGGCAAAAGGGAGGGAGGAACTTAAAACAATCACTTGAGGAAAAGTACGAGGATAACTAATGGGACAAAGGCTGACAAGTCCCCTGGACCTGAGTACCTGCATCCTCGGGTCTGAAAAGAAGTCGCTGCCGAGGTAATGGTTGCATTGTTATGAACATACATAGAGACAGACAAATTAGGAGCAGGAGTGGGCCACTTGGCCCCTCAAGCCTCCTCCCCATTCAACGAGCTCACGGCTGATCTGATTGTGACCTCAGCTCCACATTCCCGCCTACCCCCGATAACCTTTCACCCCCTTGTTTATCAAGAATCTATCTACCTCTGCCTTAAAAATATTCATAGATTCTTCTTCCACCGCCTTTTGAGGAAGAGAGTTCCAAAGACTCTCAACACTCAGAGGGAAATCACTTCTCCTCATTTCTGTCTTAAATGGGCAACCCCTTATTTTTAAGCAGTAACCCCTAGTTCTAGATTCTCCCACAAGAGGAAACATCTTTTCCACATCCACCTTATCAAGACCACTCAGGATCTTGTATGCTTCAATCAAGTCGTCCCTTACTCTTCTAAACTCCAGCAGATACAAGCCGAGCCTGTCTAACCTTATTTAATAAGACAACCCCTCCATTCCAAGTAAACCTTCTCGTAGACCTTCTTTGAACTGCTTCCAATGTATTTACATCCTTCCATAAATAAGGAGACCAATACTGTACACAATACTCCAGATGTGGTCTCACCAATGCCTTGTAGAGCTGAAGCAAAACCTCCCTACTTTTGTATTCAATTCCCCTCCCATAAACAATATCATTCTATTAGCTTTCCTAATTACATGCTGTACCTGCATGCTAGCCTTTTGCGATTCATACACTAGGACTCCCAGATCCCTCTGCATCCTCTCACCATTTAGATAGAGTCATAGAGAGATACAGCACTGAAACAGGCCCTTTGGGTCTGTGCCGACCAATAACCACCCATTTATATTAATCCTACATTAATCCCATATTCCCTACCACATCCCCACCATTCTCCTACCACCTACCTACACTAGGGGCAATTTACAATGGCCAATTTATCTATCAACCTGCAAGTCTTTGGCTGTGGGAGGAAACCGGAGCACCCAGCGGAAACCCATGCAGTCACAGGCAGAACTTACAAACTCCACACAGGCAGCACCTAGAACCAAACCTGGGTCGCTGGAGCTGTGAGGCTGTGGTGCTAACCACTGTGCCATTGTGCTTCTGTGCTTCTTTTTTACTCTTCCTGCCAAAATGGACAATTTCACATTTTCCCATATTGCACTCCATTTGCCAGATTTTTTCCCACTCACTTAACCTATCAATATCCCTTTGTAGCCTCCTTATGTCCTCTTCACAACTTACACTCCTAGCTATCTTTGTGTCATCAGCAAATTTAGCAACCATACCTTCAGTCCCTTCATCCAAGTCATTTATATAAGTTGTAAAAAGTTGAGGCCCCAGCACAGAATCCTGTGCACATCACACTTTATATCTTGCCAATCATAAAATAACCAATTTATGCCTACGCTCTGTTTCCTGTTAGCTAGCCAATCTTCTATCCATGCCAATATGTTACCCCCTATACCATGAGCTTTTATTTTACACAATAACCTTTAATGTGGCACCTTATCAAATGTCTTCTTAAAATCTAAGTAAAGTACATCTACCGGATCCGCCTTATCCACAGCACGTTACTTCTTCAAAGAACTCCAATAAATTGGTTAAATATGATTTCCTTTTCACAAAACCTCATTGACTCTGCCTGATTACCTTGAATTTTTCTAAGTGCCCTGCTATAACGTCTTTAATAATAGCTTCTAACATTTTCCGTATGACAGACGTTAAGCTAACTGGCCTGTAGTTTCCTGCTTTCTGTCTCTCTCTCTTTTTGAATTTTGTTCATGATTGTAATCTTCCAAAATTCCCTGGATTCTGGAAAGGTCCCAGCAGACTGTCAAACCACAAATGTAACACCTCAACTCAAGAAACGGGTGGGTGGGATGATGGGTGGGGGGTGTGGGTGGGGGTGCATGACCGAAAGCAGGAAACTATAGGCCAGTTAGCCTCACATCTGTCATTGCGAAAATGCTACATTCCATTACTAAGGAAGTAGCAGCAGGACAGTTAGAAAATCACAAATTTGTTAGAGTTCTTTGAGGATGTAACAAGCAGGATGGATAAAGTGGAACAAGTAGATATAGTGCATTTTGGATTTCCAATAGGCATTCGATAAGGTGCCACATAAAAGATTACTACACAAGATAAGAGCCCATGGTGTTGAGTCTAACATATTAGCATGGACAGAGGATTGGCTAACCTACAAGAAACAGGGAGTGAGGATTAATGGGGCAGTTTCAGTTTGGCAAACTGTAACAAGTGGAGTGCCATAGGGATCACTGCTGGAGTCTCAACTATTTACACTCAATATTAATGACTTGGATGAAGGAACCGAGTGTGTTGCAGCCAAATTTGCAGACGATACAAAGATAGGTAGAAAAGTAATTTGTGAGGAGGACAAAGTGGCTGCAAAGCGATACAGATCAGTTAAGTGAGTGGGCAAAAATTTGGCGGATGGAGTATAATGTGGGAAAATGTGAGTTTGTCCATTTTTGCAGGAAGAATAGAAAAGCAGAATATCATTTATGTGGAGAGGGACTGCAGAATGCTGCACCACTGAGGGATCTTGGTCTCCTTGTACATGAATCACAAAAAGTTAGCATGCAGAACAGCAAGTAATTAGGAATACAAATGGAATGTTGACCTTTATTGCAAGGGGGATGGAATATAAAAGCTGGGACGTCTTGCTACAACTGTACAGGGCACTGCACCTAGGGTACTGCATACAGTTTTGGTTTCCTTATTTAAGGAAGGATATACTTGCTTTGGAAGCAGTTCAAAGAAGGTTCACTCGGCTGATTCCTGGGATGAAGGGGTTGTCTTGTGAGGAAAGGTTGAGCAGGTTGGGCCTATACTTATTGGAGTTTAGAAGAATGAGTGGTGATCTTATTGAAACATATAAGATTCTAAGGGGACTTGACAGGGTAGATGCTGAGAGGGTGTTTCCCCTCGTGGCAGAATCTAGAACTAGGGGGCACAGTTTCAAAATAAGGAGTCTCCCTTTTAAGATGGAGATGAGGAATTTCTTCTCTTAGAGGGTTGTTAATCTTTGGAATTCTCTTCCCCAGAGAGCAGTGGAGGCTGGGTCAATGAATATATTCAAGGCTGAGTTAAACAGATTTTTGATCGACAAGGATTATTTGGGGAAGGTGGGAAAGTGGAGTTAAGGTCACAATCAGATCAGCCATGATCTTATTGAATGGCAGAGCAGGCAGGAGGGGCTGAATGGCCTACCCCTGCTCCTATTTCTTATGTTCCTATGTTCTTATGTAAATTACATAAGAAATACATACACACAATATATATTTTCATTTTTTCCAGGAAATTATTTTCAATCCTTTTCTTTTAATAGTCTATAAAAAGAGCATTCCAACAACTCAACTACCACAACTGGATTTGCACCTGTGTACACTGAAGAACTGATTTTATCCCATTTTCGTGGCTGAAATTTAACCACAAAACTCCTTTAAATTACAAAGAGTCATATCTGCTATGCATTGACTTGAAATTTGCCACAGAAATTTACATTGTGTTCGAATTTCTTGGGGTCATGTAAAAGTCATTTATTTTGCTCAGGCTAGACCCAGGAGTCATTTTTTCTTTATGCAGCAGGATTTGGCTTCGTCTTTCTTGAGCTGACATACAACTTTATATGTCTTTCCATTTTTGCTTTTTAATTCTTGTTTTTGTTAATAGTAATGAACAGTTCTACCATAGTTTACATTTGAAACATTTGCTGAGCTAAGGCCTTGGTCCTTAAATCTTTGGCTAAACTTACAGTGATAATAAACAAGGTTTTGTTAAAAATTAGTTGGTTTATCCAATTTGACGCCAATCCCAATGTCCTCTTGCAGCTTTAATTGTGCCTTTTGGCTGCTTCTAATGATAAACTTTGATGATCTGAGTTGTATTTCCTTACAACATAACAGTTTCATAGTATGTTGATTCTTTTTCTTAAACAGATGTCCTACTGGCTTCTATTTTTCTTTTTCATTGTCTCTGTCTGGATACCTGCTTTTCTTGACCTCTTATTTTCACATACAGTAATATGTAGTTTTCTTGCTTTTTACACACTTGCATAAAAATTCAAACTGCAATCATAATGGGCTCATTAGTCAAACTGAAGTACATCTGTTGCAAACAGTGATTTTTTTGAAAAAAATAAAACATTTCATACTTCTTCATCCAGCATTACCTAACACTTGGCTTTTAATAAAATGGTGAACTAACAACAGCTCCCTACTTGTGTTTAAATTCTTTTACAAGATCTAAGTCACATATTTATTTTCTGTCCATTGGCACTGGTGAAGCCTCAGAGGATGTGAGTATGTTCGGCAAATGGCGACCATGCAGATGTCTGATTGATAATTTCAGAAGCAAAAATGTTGCAGCTCTCGCATCAAGTACCAGCCTTATTTGCATCTCACTTTTATTTCAGTTACTCTTAATTGCAAATGAAGGACCACTCATAACACGTTGCTTCCTCATTTTAGATGTGCACAACAGAGTTTCAAAGGATTGGCCTTTACACGTTAAGTTATTTTTTTCAAGATGTGTGCAGTAGCCACAAAAAGTTTTTTTAAATGTTTTTTGATCTATTTGGCATTTTTGGGCACTCTACCACATTTGATTGTTTTTACCAATGCTTCTCTTCAAAACTATTGACTGATGTGCCATTTGAATGGCACTGAGCACGGGCACTCTTAGCTGGGTCCCAAATATGTTGAATGCTTCAGATGAGGGAAAACAATTTGTCGGGGGGGGGGGGGGGGGGGGGTGGCGGACACTGCTGTCTGTAGCTGTCATAATCTTGGGAATTGAGGAAGACCTTTTATTAGAAGCCTAAGCATCTGTTCGATGTCCATTACCCATCACTTTTACTTGCAATGGAAGTATGCTATGCAGTTTTGGCACAATGAAAGCATGTACAAAATGACAATGCTTCTGTCACAATGTTTTAAATGGTACCTTCCACAGGTTTTCGAGATTCCCATCTTAGTATTGTGTTGATTTGTAGCCAGGTACAAGAGGTTTGAGTGGCTGCAAGATCAACCTCACTCAACTTCCCTCAACATAGTTTTCACTTATTGTTTTATTGAAGGATATTCTTCAGCCCCAAATAGTGCTGCTCTCCTTTGGTGTACTCCCTGAAACAGGGCACCTGAAGGAGCAGTGTTATGCACATGTCTCCACTGTACCACTGTTAATCAATTCTCCACTTTTCTGTCTCCACCAGAACATTGCCTTTAATAACTAGCTGAAATCTTGTAAGAGTTGCTCCTTCACTAGATTTCCAACCCACAGCCAATGTGCTTTTGGCCGAGATCTCTCAACAAGGTTTTCCTACATCTTTGGCCTATTCAAATTTGCAGGGAATTCATTCATTGAAACCAATGGGCCAGGCTAGCTCTCTAAACTGCAGATGAGCCTATGTATTAGGCCGACTCAACCTCACTTACCCAGTATTGGAGGGGTGAAAGTCTGGCACAGGATATATGCTGCTGACAGCTGCCTGGGTACCTTGGAAAAACTTGCATAATCCACATTCTGTTATCGGACACTTAGCTGCACGTTACTGGAGTGTTAGCCTTTCCTATTTACAATTGCCTCTGGCTGGTGTTCTGATGCCCTGATGGCAGCATGTGTGCAGTCGGTGATGCCCTGGGCATGAGGGATGTCAGCCACTGCTGTAAAATCGATAAACTCTCTCCTGTGACTGTTGAGGTCAATGGACCAAAAAGATGTACTGCTGAGCTCTGGTGGACAGGGTATCGGTGTCCAGCTTAATGCAGCTGTGTACTGCAAACTGGGGGATATGTCTCATGCGCCCTGTAGCAGACTGAATGGTGCCAGTGGCTAACAAATTAAGGGCTTTGATGACTTTTGTAGCCGCTGACAAAGAATGCCACCTGGTTCAACTGCAGGAGGCTGCAGAGATCTGTGACAACCTGCCTGCAGAAGAGCAGCCTCCTAAGGCACTGACTAGTCCAAGAATGTGATCCCTGTGTGCTTGGAATGGTCCCGTGAGCAGCCTCCTTAACCTGCTGTCTTCTGATAGGTCCAGATGCTGCTAGTATTGGTTGTTGACGCAGCTGCTGCTTCACATCCTTCACTTGTTCATCCATATGAAATTAGCAATAATAGCACCCATAACAACAGCAACTTGCATTTATATAGCATCTAAGTCCCAAGGCACTTCACAGGAGTGAGTGTTATTAAACACTAACTTGACACTGAGACACATAGGATATTAGGATAGCTGACTTAAAGCTTGGCCAAAGAGGTAGGATTTAAAGTGTGTCTTATGGGAGGAGAGAGAGATAAAGAGGTGGAAAGATTAATGGAGGGAATTGCAGAATTTCAGGCCTCGGTAGCTGAAGGCATGGCCAACAATGGTAGAGTGACTAAAATCGCAAATGCCAGTATTGAAGGAACACAAGGACCTTGAAGGTTTGTAGGGGACCACGGAGGTAGGGAAGGGCAAGGTCATGGAGGGATTGGAAAACAAGAACAAGAATTTTAAAATTGAGGGAGGTGTTGCCAGATTGGTAGCAAATGCAGGTTAGTGAGCACAGGGGTAATGGGTGAATGGAATTTGTGCAAGTTAGGATAGGGGTAGCAGAGTTTGGGATGACTTTGATCTTAGAATGTGGGAGGCGGGCCAGGAATGCATTTGGATTGTCATGTCAAGAAGTAACAAAGGCATGGATGAGGGTTTCAGCAGCAAATGAGCTGAGGCAGGAGTACAGTCAGCCAATGTTACGGAGATGGAAGAACATAAGAAATATGAGCAAGAGTAAACCATACAGTCCGTTGAGCCTGCTCCGCCATTCAATAAGATCATGACTGATCTTCTGCCTCAACTCCATTTTCCCATCAGCTCCCCATATCCCTTTATTCCTTAAGTAACCAAAAATCTATCTCAGCCTTAAATATATTCAATGATGGAGCATCCACAATCCTTTGGGGTAGAGAATTCCAAAGATTCATTACCCTTTGAGTAAAGAAATTTCTCCTCATCTCAATTCTAAATAATCAACCCCATATCCCGAGACTGTGCCCCCCATTTGCTAGATTCCCCAGCAAGGGGAAACAAACCTCCCAGTGTCTGCCCTGTCAGCAGTCTTAATGATGGCACAGACAAGTGTTTAGAAGCTCAAAGTCAAATGCAACACCAAGGTTGTGAACAGTCTGGTTCGGCCTCAGATAGTTGCCAGGAAGAAAGAGTTGGCATACTCGTGCTGCCAATTCATATGTTTGTATGGTAGCTAGGGAATGCATTTTGAGGTGGGGACAGAAGACAATGGCTTCTGTCTTCCCAATATTTAGTTGGAGGAAATTTCTGCTCATCCAGTACTGGATGTCAGACAAGCAATCTGACAATTTAGAGACAGTAGACGAATCGAGAGAGGTGGTGGTGAGGTAAAGTTGGGTGCCGTCAGTATACATGTGAAAACTAAAGCTACACTTTCGGATGATGTCACCAAGGGGCAGTATGTTGATGGGAAATAGGAGGGAGACAAGGATTTTTTGGGACTCCCGAGGTAATGGCACGGGAGTAGGAAGAAAAGCCATTGCTGGTGATTCTCTGGCTATGACTTGATAAATAAGAATGGAACCAGGTGAGAGCAGTACCACCCAGCTGGATGATGAAAGAGAGGCATTGGAGGCAGATGGTGTGGTCAATTGTGCCAAAGGCTGCAGACAGGTCAAGAAGAGGGGAGATGGTGGCGTCATGATAATGTTTCTAAGCTAGTAATCCAGAGGGCCAGGCTAATGTCCTGGGGGCATGGGTTCAAATCCCACCACGTTAGATGGTGGAATTTAAATTCAATTAATTAATAAAAATCTGGAATTGAAAGCTAATCTCAGTAATGGTATCACGAAACTATCATCGATTGTCGTAAAATCTCATCCGGTTCAGCAGTATCCTTTAGGGAAGGAAATTTACCGTCCTTATCTGGTCTGACCTACATGTGACTCCAGAACTACAGCAATGTGGTTGATTCTTAACTGCCCTCTGAAATGACCTAGTAAGCCACTCAGTTGTCAAGGGCAATTAGGGATAGGTAACAAATGCTGACCTTGCCAGTGATGCCCACAGCCCATGAAAGAATAACAAAAAATGAACTGGGGTAGTTTACCACGGTGACAGTCACTTAGGAGTTTGTTGGAGATGAGGATAGGGGAGGTAGGCGAGAGGGCTTTAAAATGGCGGTTTGTAATGGAGATGATAATCCTGGAATAGTGAGCAGTTTTGGCAGAAGAGAGAAGGACCCAATAGTGCTTTATGTGGTCCAGACCACCCAGGCGATGAATGGTTAACCTGATTGTCTGCCATAGACATTCAAGTCTGTGTACCTTGGACTTAAGGGAGTGGAAATGGTTTTAATGGGGACAAGGGGATCAAAAGTGGAGGAGAAGGTATGTCTGAGTAGATCGGTAGCTGCAGAAATGTCAGGGTGAATGGAATGCCAAAGAGTAGACTGTTGGGAATTTGACAGTGCAGTTATAAGTGATTTAGACAAGAGCTTTTTCCAGGGTGGACACAGAAGGAAGTGGGGCTGGGAATGGGAAGGGGGATGTGGATGGAGAGTGAGACAAGAGAGTGATCAGATAAGCAAAGAAAGTTTAATGAGGCGACTGAGGTTGATGAAGCAAAATCAGTGGATAAGAATCAATTTCGAAACTCGAAACTCTCCTGGAAAAATAGACAGCAAAAAGATCCTATGAACTGCTGACCTGCACCTCTTTCATATACATCTTCAGTGTCTGAGATACCCATCCTGTCAGGTTTTATTCATGAGTCTGGCACAGGGTGGAACTTGCACAATTTTATTTAAAATGGGTTGAGGTCCTAATTGTATCATCAAATCTTGATTTTAATATATTCATGAGCTCCCTACCTGTTTGGGACAGGCACAGTTCCTGAATCAAAAAACTGTTGTTAAGGTGGTGATGACAAGCATGTATGTTTCAGGAACGCAGTGATAAGGACATGACTGCCATTTAAACACCCACCTGCCTTATTTTAATCAGGGGTGTGAGGTTAAAATCAGGCCTTAAAGTACACAAAAACTTAATTTTTGCAGTTCTGGATGTGAAAATTTGTGAAGGGAAAAGTGGAAAATATATTTCCTAGCAAGGCCTGGGGGCCTGCATCCGCACCTCAGAAACCTTAACTTTGGGGCACTTTTTGAATGAATGGTCCCACATTTTGAAGTTCATTGTGAATCAGCATTAAAGAGAGGAACACCCAGAAAGAACTCAGCAA
This sequence comes from Heterodontus francisci, assembly GCF_036365525.1. NCBI lineage: Eukaryota > Metazoa > Chordata > Chondrichthyes > Heterodontiformes > Heterodontidae > Heterodontus > Heterodontus francisci. The sequence goes on from NC_090374.1 coordinate 138,695,614, forward strand.
AACCAAGGAGTGTCACTATTCGGTCTGCCCTCGTGTCTCTGGAGTTTAAATAGTGTATTAATTAAGTAGAATTGAGCTCAGTGACAATAAACAAAAAGTATGAACTAAAGTTAAAAATTTGCAGGTTTCTGGCATGATTGTACTTCACAAAAGAATTACTCTTGGGGTGTTCTTTGTAATTCTGTGTGTTTTGAAATCCTTGGAAAATTGCATCGAACCGAGGGATTTGTTTACACTGTTACGCTCACGCGAAGTGCAGCGATTGAAAATACAGAACTCAAACTGAAGACTTATAAAAATGGACTTTTCTTTTAAAAAGTGGACAATGTGCTATCGACAAAATGAAGGATGTAACACGTGACACTCAGTATCACTTGCCCTCAAATCCACACCCATGTCCACTAAGACTGAAAAACAATTAAACCCCATCTCCATGGAAATCATACCTGGATGTGAGTTATACTCAAATGCAATAAGACAAGACCTTTTCTCAGACTTCTCGTCTCTGAATAACCTCCCTTACAGTGGAGTGTGAACCACCCTCATCTCCTCAGAATGGGGCCATCATCAAGACCATTATACAGCCCAGCATGGACTAAAACATGAAGTCACATGGGCGAAGCCAACTGTTATAAAATTATTCACCTTAAAAGAGAATCATTTTAAGGAACGTAGTCTTTTCAGGACAGGACCAAAGACAATATCATCAGTCTGGTCTCTCCTCAGTCACACAGTACAACAAAAGACTATCTTGAATTCCAGCAAGGCTGAGAGAGACAGAGAGAGAGAGAGAGAGAGATAATTTCCAGCCAACACAGTTGAACTTTGCTGAGACTAGTGGAAGCTAGCTACAACAAAGACAAGAGAGTGTCTTTGCAAAAACGACTTTTCGACTGGTGAGAATTGACTTAAGACATCAGCACCGTCTTTAACTCAAAGTGAACTGCCAGGAGACTGCAACAGTCCAACAAATACCAGACAACCTGCAAATAGGCCTACAACTTTAAAAATTCACCAAGGAGGATCCCACAGGTCATTCCTGAAAGAATAGACTCTTAAACCCTGAACTCTGTATACCGTGTAACCTGTCTATCTATCTTCTCTTGAGGGTGTGTATGCGAGTGAATATGAGGGCGCAGTTGCAACAATTTCGGGATAAGGCATATTGCTCAATAAATAATTGATCTGTTTTTAAACCAACAAGAAATTTTGACAAATATTTGAAAAATAAAACACAAAGGGGTTAAAGCCCTAATAACAAAACACTTGTTGCGGTCAGGTGGGAGTTGAACAGTGGGAAGCACCCACACCCCTAACCACGTGGCTGTAACAATACTTGTGGGATTGAAATAAAGCAAGGGTTTGCAATATTCAGTGACTTTACCACAAAAGGCTAAAAAACTAGCCAGCAGGAGTCAATAACTTGTTTAACTTTTCAATAGAATTTGCCACTCTCCATTGCGTGGTCTGAAGTATTACTTAGCCAGACCATTCAGTGAGAATTTCACAGACAACATTCAGTCAGACTGCAACGGACAAAAGTCAGCCAAAGTGTAACAGACAGCAAGCAGTTGGATGACAATCAACAGGTCAAAATACAAATAATTTGACAGACTGATATTACCTCAGAGTAGCCACACTCTCATCATACACATCTCACACAGAGACTTGATGTTTCAGAATAAATGATAGGATTATTAATTAATGTGCAAGACAGTGAAACATTGAGATGGTTACATCTGGTCACTTTGTCTTTTATAACCAGGATTTATTTATCTTGAAGCCAAAACTAATGTCCCTGGTTTCAAACTGTTTACATTCATTTACATGCTTTTTTCAAAAATGAATTAAAACTTCCCCTCTTGAGAAAATACTCCAAGTTGGATACAAATCTTGGAATAATTCTCACGTTATTTGTTCATTCCTAATTTTTTAAGTTGATTACTGTATATCTGTAAATGTACCTGCAATGGCACACTTTCTTTCTTTTCTTTTTTTTTTTCTTTTGGGCCTCCTTATCGCGAGAGACAATGGATACGCGCCTGGAGGTGGTCAGTGGTTTGTGAAGCAGCGCCTGGAGTGGCTATAAAGGCCAATTCTGGAGTGACAGGCTCTTCCACAGGTGCTGCAGAGAAATTTGTTTGTTGGGGCTGTTGCACAGTTGGCTCTCCCCTTACGCCTCTGTCTTTTTTCCTGCCAACTACTAAGTCTCTTCGACTCGCCACAATTTAGCCCTGTCTTTATGGCTGCCCGCCAGCTCTGGCGAATGCTGGCAACTGACTCCCACGACTTGTGATCAATGTCACACGATTTCATGTCGCGTTTGCAGACGTCTTTATAACGGAGACATGGACGGCCGGTGGGTCTGATACCAGTGGCGAGCTCGCTGTACAATGTGTCTTTGGGGATCCTGCCATCTTCCATGCGGCTCACATGGCCAAGCCATCTCAAGCGCCGCTGACTCAGTAGTGTGTATAAGCTGGGGATGTTGGCCGCTTCAAGGACTTCTGTGTTGGAGATATAGTCCTGCCACCTGAATGGCACACTACTGTGTATGAAAGGTGCATGTGCTCTAGATGTACACAAGAATTGTGGACATAAGAATTTGAAGTGTAAACAATCAAGGAGCAGTTGCAATCATTGTTATCATCAGTTTGATTGACTTCAGTTATTTTATTTACGGAAGGGTTACAGATGAAATCATCAGAATAATTAAGCAGATCTGTTCTCTTAAAAAACAGCTTTTGAAATCACATTCATAGTAAAATCTTTTTGAACTGTTCTGATATGATTTTTTTTTAAAGACATCGAGCCTCTTCTAACCATCACTTAGGGTTCCACAACTAAATTTCAGTCAATAAGGTTTCTATAATACACCCTGTAGAATGCTTGCAGTGAAGTCACCTGTGAATTATCAGACTTTTTTTTGGTATATCAAGAGCAGAGCTGATGTATTTTTTTTAATTTTGTCCCAGAAGTGACTGCTGTCCTGGCTAGCTTTTATATTTGAACTTTGTAGTTTATTATATGACTCAGATTATTGCCCACACAATGCCATTACCTTGCATGTTTTTTTGATGGTAATTTTCCATAACGTGATTTGGAAGGGTTTTCCACTGACTGGTGAACTGTACATTGGCAATTGACGTCATTCACAATTAAAGCTGAAATATGCAGAAGGAGCTTTTATATACCCTGCCACTCTCATTCAAACACTCCTAAATTCGGGCGCCTGGCTGTGGATGACTCTTGGCCCATAATGCAGAGACGAATCTCTTCGGTACCCTGTGTGATGTCAATATGTGCGTAAGAGGCAAGATGCTATGCTGCATGGGTTGAGACTTGGGTAGCCAGAAGCTTCATTTTAGGAACTGTTACACAAACTGAGTGAGTGGGGCTTTAAAAGGTCAACTGTCTACTTCAAATGCCAATGCTTGCCAAGAATATAAGCATAAAAGTATCCTTTGAATATAACGCAAAGTTAAAGCTGCCTTGGGTGAATCAGTTATTTGATGCAAAATATTTAATTTTTTGTGGACAGCAATTCCTCAGCTTGTACTCCTTGCGAGAATTAGCCCTATAACATTTGAATGCTTCTTTTAACAGACCAAGAGATTTTAGAAAACGAAAGCCATTGATAAGCTACCTTTGATAATGCTGCAAGCATGCTAACAATCTGCCTGCAATGTTTATAAGTTTATAATGTCTCAGCTAAATCATTACTCTGGAGTATACAAACAATTCAGCTGTTAAGTGTTATATCAAACAAAGCAGAAAACTTAACCAATAAATTATGACTATAACTATACTTTTATTAAACTTTTCCAATGGAGATGTCTGTCAAATCTGCAAGTGTCCAAACTGTGATAGTAGATTGCATCACAGGTTTGGCTGAAAAAATTGCTTTTTAATGCCAGCACTAGGTTCTGCATGTGAAACAACTTATTAGTGTCAACTTGGCACAGAAAATTTAACATACTAATTGTAAACATTTATTATTTTCTTTCATTTAAGATGTATTTTATCTCTATATTCATTTCTCCTGGCGTGCTCTTCTAATGCCTTCAGCCACCTGCTAGGAGATGTGCCAAAGCAGCATGGAATAACATGCCTTCCTACATTTTCCCCTTCCCTAATGTGAAGTGTCCAGACTCCACTCAGTGCCTTCTTCCCTGACACAGCCAGGATCAGGAAATTATTGGATAGAAAATTGGTATCCCACCACCCCAATGTAAACTAAATTGGATCAATGAGGCAAATGCTACAAAAAGAGTTTTTATTGAATTATTAATAGTGTCATCAAGCAACACCTACTCACTAATAACCTGCTCACTGATATGTAGTTTGGGTTCTGCCAGAACCCCTTGGCTTCAGACCTCATCACAGTCTTGACCTATATTTACACCCAAAAGCTGAATGGTAGAGAAGTGAGAGTAGCTGCCTTCAACATTGAGGCAGTATTTGACTGATTATGGCATCAAGGAACCCGAGCATAATTGATGTCAATGGAATCAAAGTGAAATCCCTCCAGAGGCTTGAACCATACCTGACATAAAGGAAGATGTTTGTAGTTGTTGAAAGCCAATCATCACAACCCTAGCAGATCACTGCAGGGTCTTCTCAGAAAAGCACCCTTGAGACCATTTCAGCTGTTTCATCAATGATTTCCCTCAGTCATAAGGTCAGGAATGGAACTGTTCACTGACAATTTCACAGTATTTAGCTCAGTTGATAATACCAATAACGAAACCACCTTTGCCGATAGCACGACTTAGACCATAAGTAGACTGATAATTGTTAGGAAATATTTGCACGACATAAGCAATGACCAGCTTGAACAGGAAAAAGTCCAACCAAATTTCCCTGACCTGCAATGACACCACCACTGCTGAGATCTCCACTATCAACATCTTGGGGGTAACCACTGACCAGTAACTGAACTGGTACAGCTGTATCAACACCATTGCTTCAAGAACAAGGCAGAGGCTATGTTCAGTGTTTCACCTCCTGACTCCTCAAAGTATATCTGCTATTGACAAACTCGAGTTAGGAGTATAATGCAACCCACTGCTCACCTGAATAGATGCAACAGCATTCAGAAAACATAACATTATCCTGGATAGACAATAGAAACATTGGATGAGAAAAGACCAGGTCCATCCACTTTGCCTTCTACCATCCTGGTAGTCACACAATATAGTGTTAATGGCATTGTTGACTAATCATAACAATGAATTGCTATCAACTAATCTATAACAGACTCAGACATGAGGTGAGAAAAACCCCAGTGGGGGACAGCTTTGGGAACCGTAGGTGCTAAATCACTTGCTCATCCCCATCATGTTACACTTAACACGTCATGCCTCACATTACTCATATACTGTATCGCAAAATATTATTTTCTGAAATGAATCCATCACATTTGCATTTGAATGAAATCAGTACTATCTGCTTCCACCATCTGGCTAGGGTGGCTGTTCCTTAGATTGACCACTCACTCACTGAAAGAATGTTTCAGTAGAGATTAATTTTCTTGACTAGCAAGCCACCACCACCTCTAGATTCAATGTCCACTCCCTGCATTACTGATGCTTTACAGTTACAATATGTATTATTTACAGGGTGCACTGGAGCAAGTCAACAGAGTTACTTCAAAAGTACTTTTCTCTCTTGTGGCATCTACCACTAAGTAGGATAGGGCAACAATGTTATGGGAACACTGTTACTTCTGGCTATCTCTCCAAATGACACTCCATCCCTAATTGGATCTATATTGCTATTCCAACATTGTCACTGGGTCAAAATCCAGGAATTCCACACATAATACCACTATGGGAGTGCCATCACCACAATGGTTCAAGAAGAAGGTCGGCCCTCTCAAGATAACTAGAGATGGACAATAAATGTGGCCTTGGTAGCGTTGCCCATGCCCCAAGAATAAACAAAATAAAGAAAACACATGACTGCTGCCATTCAGAATGTTTGCAATCCTATTGTGACTATATTACAATCTTAGTGGTACGGACCTCAAATGGAGTATTTCTATATGCGAATATCCTATTTAAAAAGGTGCAACAAAAATCATGCATGTATATGTGACTGTTGGCGCTCGTATAGATCTTTGAAAGGAAAATGTTCAAAATCATGATTGATTTGATTTTTTTTTCTCCAATATCTTCCTTTCTTTTCTGAAGGCAACAACCATGCCCTAGGTCTGCTCTCATTCCAAGTGACTATTCATGTATGAGTTTTGACAGGATGTGTGGCAACTTATTTGACCATGGGCCATCATACTTGGTTTTTGTATCGTAATCCAGAGTACAATTTTCTGATCAGTTTTTAATCTACAATCTACTGGCTTTTAAAAGCCAGATTGGTGTCACCTATTACTGTTACCTGATTTAGCTCAACTTGTATTCCATCCTTTTTAATCTTGGTCATGTCCTGCACTATGAATTCTGCCTTTCACTAGATTTTCTACTTTTGAAATAAGGATTGCTTTTGAGGGAATAACTTTAATTTGAGTCAGTAGAATCTTGTGTACTAGGCCCAAACACTTCAGCTGCTTCATTAATGACCTTCTCTCCACCATTAGATCAGAAGTGGGGATGCGCGATGATGATTGCACAGTGTTCGGTCCCATTCAGATGATGAAGCAGTCCGTGCCTGCACACAGCAAGACCTGGACAACATTCAGACTTGGGCTGATAAATGGCAAGTAACATTCATGCCACACAAGTGCCAGACAATGACCATCCCCAACGAGAGAGTCTAACCATCTCCTCTTGACATTCAATGACATTACCGTCACTGAATCCCACCAACCAGCAACATTCTGGAGATTTTCCAGTGACTTAACTGGATCAGTCACATAAATACTATGGTTACAAGAGCAGGTCAGAAGTTGGGAATTCTGTGGTGAGTAACTCACCTCATGACTCCCAAAGCCTGTCCACCATCTATGAGGTACAAGTCAGGAGGGTGATGAAATACTCCCCAATTGCCTAGATTAGTGCAGCTCCAACAACACTCTGGAAGCTCAACGCCATCCAGGACAAAGCAGCCAGTGTGATTGGCACCCCATCCACCGCCTTAAACCTTCCCCACTCCACCAGCAGTGCACAGTGACAGCAGTGTGTACAATCTACAAGATGCACTACAGTAACTTGCCAAGGCTCCTCCAAACCCAAGACCTCCACCCCAGAAGAACGAGGGCAGGTGGTGGCCTGGCATATCCTCCACTCTACCATTACCATCAAGACTGGGGACCAACCATGGTTCAAAGAACAGTGCAGGAGGGCATGCCAGGACAGCACCAGGCATACCTAAAAATGAGGTGCCAACCTGGTGAAACTACAACACAGGACTACTTGCATGCCAAACAGCGGAAGCAGCACACGATAGACAGGGCTAAGCGATCCCACAACCAATGGATCAGATCTAAGCTCTGCAGTCCTGTCACATCCAATTGTGAATGGTGGTGGACAATTAAACAACTAACAGGAGGAGGAGGCTCCACAAATATCTCCATCCTCAATGATGGGGGAGCCCAGTACATCAGTGCAAAAAGACAAGGCTAAAGCATTTGCATCCTTGGAACTATATTGCCGTTCCTTCACTGTCACTGGGTCAAAATCCTGGAACTCCCTTCCTAAGAACACTGTGGGTATACCTACCGCAAATGGACTGCAGCGGTTCAAGAAGGCAGCTCACCACCACCTTCTCAAGGGCAATTAAGGATGGGCAATAAATGCTGGCCTGGTCAGCGTCGCCCACATCCCATGAATGAATAAAGAAAAAATCCATCTTCAGCCAGAAGTGCCGAGTGGATGATCCATCTCGGCCTCCTCCTGAGGTCCCCAGCATCACAGATACCAGTCTACAGCCAATCCGATTCACTTCACATGATATCCAAGAAACGACTGAAGGCACTGGATACTGCAAAGACTTTGGGCCTTGACAACATTCCGGCAATATTTATGAAGACTTGCACTCCAGAACTAGCCGTGCCCCTAGCCAAGCTGTTCCAGTACAGCTACAACACTGGCATCTACCCAGCAATGTGGAAAATTGCCCACATATGTCATTTACACAAAAAGCAGGACAAATCCAACCCGGCCAATTACTGCCCTATCAGTCTACCCTCGATGATCAGCAAAGTGATGGAAGGGGTGGTCGACAGTACTATCATGCGGCACTTGGTTAGCAATAACCTGCTCAGTGACGCTCAGTTTGGATTCCACCAGGGCTACTGAGCTCTGGACAAAAGAGCTGACCTCCAGAGATGAGGTGAGAGTGACTGCCCTTAACATCAAGGCAGCATTTGACCGAGTATGGCATCAAGGAGCCCTAGCAAAACTGGAGTCAATAGAAATCGGGGGGAAAACTCTCCGCTGGTTGGAGCGATACTTAGCACGAAGGAAGATGGTTGTGGTTGTTGGCGGTCAATCATCTCAGTCCCAGGACATCACTGCAGGAGTTCCTCAGGGTAGTGTCCTAGGCTCAACCATCTTCAGCTGCTTCATCAATGACCTTCCTGCCACCATAAGATCAGACATGGGGCTGTTCACTGATGATTGCACAATGTTCAGCATCATTCATGACTCCTCAGGTACTGAAGCAGCCCGTGTCCAGGTGCAGCAAGACCTTGACAATATCCAGGCTTGGGCTGATAAGTGGCAAGTAGCTTTCATGCCACACAAGTGCCGGGCAATGACCAACTCAAACAAGAGAGAATCTAACCATCTCTGCTTAATGTTCAATAGCATTAACATCACTGAATCCCCCACTATCAACATCCTGGGGGTTACTATTGAACTGAACTGGACCAGCCGCATAACTACTGTAACTACAAGAGCAGGCTTGGAATTCTGTGGCGAGTAACTCACCTCCTGAATCCCCAAAGCCTGTCCACCATCTACAAGGCACAAGTCAGGAGTGTGATGGAATTCTCTCCACTTTCCTGGATGGGTGCTGCTCCAACAATACTCAAGAAGCATGACACCATGCAGGACAAAGCAGCCCACTTGATAGGCACCCCATCCACAACAATCAACACCAACGCACAGTGGCAGCAGTGTGTACAATCTACAAGATGCACTGCAGCAACTCACCAAGGCTCCTTCAACGGCACCTTCCTAACCTGCGATCTTTATTACCTAGGACAAGGGCAGCAGATGTATGAGAACACCACCACCTGCAAGTTCCCCTCCAAGCTACACACCATCCTGACTTGGACTATATCATCGTTCCTTTACTATCATTGGGCCAAAATCCTGGAATACCTACCCTAACAACACTGTGGGTATACCTACACAACAAGGATTGCAGTAGTTCAAGCAGGCAGCTTACCACCACCTTCTCAGGGGAAATTAGGGATTTGCAATAAGTGCAGGCCTTGTCAGCGATGCCCACATCCCATGAACGAATAACAAAAAATCTTTAATCCTCAGGAGTTATAATCAATGGCATAAATATGGTTGAATGTTTCATCCATGATTCTGGGTTTGGATTCATAATTCATTCATTGTTCTTTTAACAAATTAAGAAATATCCAAGTTGTCCTCTAGATCCTCAAATATTTTATGGTTGACTGTTTAAAGGGATTTCAAACATTTTAATACTCTCCTACATTCCTACTGGTCGTGAGATCATTGTTTCATCAACAGTGCTGAAAGGGCTAGTTGTAGTATCCAAATTTTTATCTATAGCTGTAATGCCTTGCAATTATTTTCCCAGTTTATATATTTCTAGCACATTTGTTCTGAAGTTTTCACAGAGAAGATCAACAATGTGCAAATGATGTAGTCTCACTGATGTCTGCTTTTCACAGCTGGTTTCCTGTCAATAGTAGAGAGAAATCCAAAAGGTAAGCAGCAGAACTCAAAGGTGTATCTACTTAAACAACACATCTTCAATGTACACTGTGAAACCATATATCACACAAACAATTGTAACATTAGATTGCAAGGAACAGAAGTAAAAGAAAGCTTAATGTTTCCTTAAAGGTAAGCTAAAAGCTTGAATAATTCTATGAATAATTATAGAATGTTGTATCCAAGCAACATGTCGTTATCCGGTCACTAACTTAAACTGCTGTTCCAGTGGATGCTGGCTAAGCAAGTTGGATAAATGTTTGCTGAAAATGTTGTTTTTATGAGGAAATATTTGTGAACTCTCAATAAAATTAATGCAGTATAGTTTTCACAAGAAACGACTGAAATACAATTAACCAAGAGGTATGTAGGATTCCTAGACTACTCAAGTAAACAGTTCTTGTATACTACGTAACTACCAAGGCCATAAAAACTAATTTAAAAGAAAGACAATTCAAACCTGCACACCACTGCTTCAACAACGTGTATTTATATAGTGCCTTTAATATAAGAAATGGTCCAAATGTGCTTCACAAGAGCATTACAAAACAAAATTTGACACTAAGCCACATAAGGAGATATTAACGCGAGATAAAGCAAGAAAGCTTGGTAAAAGAGGTAGCTTTTAACATAGGAACATAGAAATAGGAGCTAATGGAGGCCATTTGGTCTTTCAAGCCTGTTCTGCCATTCAGCAAGATCATGGTTGATCTTCCACTCGACTCCACCTTTCTGCACTATCCCCATATCTTTTAATTCCCTTAGTATCCAAAAATCCATTGACCTCTGCCTCGAATATACTCAACAACTGTGTATCCACAGCTCTCTGGGGTAGAACATTCCAGAGATTCACAACCCTTTGAGTGAAGAAATTTCTCCTCATCTCCGTCCTAGATGGCGACCCCTTATTCTGAGATTGTGATCTAGTATTCTAGATTCTCCAGCCAGGGGAAACATTTTCTCAGCATCTACCCTGTCAAGCCCCTTAAGAATTTTATGTTTCAATCAGACCACCTCTCATTCTTCTAAACTCCAGGGAATATAGGCTTAGTCCAGTCAATCTTTCCCAGTAGGGCAATTGCTGCATCCCATGAACCAATTGATGCACAAGTGCAAGTATAACCTTCCTTAGGTAAAAAGACCAAAACTGCACACAGTACTCCAGGTGTGGCCTCACCAATGCCTTTTATAATTGCAGTAAGACTGCTTTGCTTTTACACTTCAATCCCTTTGTACCAAACTTAACATACCATTTGTCTTCTTAATTGCTTTCTGTACCTGCATGTTAATTTTCTGTGATTCATGAACAAGACCACCCAGGTCCCTCTGAATGCAAACTTCTCTCAGTCTCTTACCATTCAAAAAAATTCTGTTTTTTTTTAAATTTTTCATACCAAAGTGGATAACTTCACACTTTGTCACATTGTATTCCATCTGACTGGTTCCTGTCCACTTACCCAATCTGTCTATATCCCTCTGCAGCCTCTTGGCGTCCTCTTCCACTGCTTACTTTCTCATCTGACATTGCATTGGCTGCAAACTTGGATAGTATATTACCCTCAATCTCATGTGTAATAACTTCTTGTGTGGCACCTTACTGAATCCTTTCTGAAAATCCAAATACACTACATCCACTGGTTTCCCCCATATCTATCTTATTAGTTACATCTTCAAAAAACTTATTTCTCTAACATGATTTCCCTTTCATAAATCCATGTTGACTCTGCTTAATCATATTTTGATTTTCTATGTGCTCTGTTACCATGTCCCTAATAATATATTCTAGCATTTTACCTACTACTAATGTTATGCTAACTGGCCTATGGTTCCCTGTTTTCTCTTTTCCTCCTTTCTTCAATAGAGGGGTTATGTTTTCCAACTTCCAATCCTTGGGAACTGTTCTACAATCTAAGGCATTTTGGAATATCAAAATTAATGCATCCAAGATCTCTACAGCTATCTGTTTTAAAACCTAAGGATGCAGGTCGTCAGGTCCAGGGAATTTGTTGACACGTAGACCCATTAATTTCTCTAGCACTATTTCTTTACTTATACTGATTCCTTTAAGTTTCTCATTTTGGCCAGACCCTTGGTTCCCCATTATTTCCAGAATGCTTTTGTGTTTTCTATGGTGGAAATAGATACAATGGGCTGAATTTTCCAGGCCTTTTTGGGACAAGCTGGGAGGTGGAAGGGGTTGGAATATCTCGACGAAAAGTGTCGACTATTTCGAAGGGTGGCTAGCATGGCAGAGAACCGCGTGCTCAAAAGTCACTGGAACATAAGAAATATGAAGAGGGGAAGGCCATTCAGCTCATCGAGCCTACTCCGTCATTCAATAAGGTCATGACTGATCTGATTGTGGCCTCAACTCCACTTTCCTGCCTGCCCCCCATAACCCTTGACTCCCTTGTAGATCAAAAATCTGTCTAGATCAGCCTTGAATATATTCATTGACCTAGCCTCCACTGCTCTCTGGGGTAGAGAATTCCAAAAATTAACAACCCTCAGAGAAGAGGTAGGTGTAGGTAGGTGGTTGGGATTACTACAGGGTTAGTATAAATGGATGGTTGTTGGTTGGCACAGACTCGGTGGGCAGAAGGGCTTGTTTCAGTGCTGTATCTCTAAATAAAAAAGCTCTAATAAAATTTGCCAAACATGATTTCCTTTTCATAAAACCATGTTAACTCTTCTTGACTGTATTATGATTTTTTTTTTAGAGATACAGCACTGAAACAGGCCCTTCGGCCCACCGAGTGTGTGCCGACCATCAACCACACATTTATACTAATCCTACACTAATCCCATATTCCTACGACATCCCCACCTGTCCCTATATTTCCCTACCACCTACCTATACTAGGGGCAATTTATAATGGCCAATTAACCTATCAACCTGCAAGTCTTTGGCATGTGGGAGGAAACCGGAGCACCCGGAGGAAACCCACGCAGACACAGGGAGAACTTGCAAACTCCACACAGGCAGTACCCAGAATCGAACCCGGGTCGCTGGAGCTGTGAGGCTGCAGTGCTAACCACTGCGCCACTGTGTCCTGCTGCTACTTCCATAATAATGGATTCCAGCATTTTCCCAATAACAGATGTTAGGCTAACTGGCCTATAGTTTCTTGCTTTATGTCACCACCACCACCACCCCCCCCCACCCCACACCCTGCCACCTCACCCCCCCACCCACCCACCCCATCACCTTTCTTGAATAAAGGTGTCTGCTGGGACCTTTCCAGAATCTTGGGAATTTTGGAAGACTACAATCAATGCATCCATTATCTCTGCAGTCACTTCTTTTAAGACCCTCGGATGCAGGCCATCAGCTCCAGTGGACTTGTCAGCCTTTTGTCCCATTAGCTTTCCTCTACTTTTTCTCTGGTGAGAGTGATTGTTTCAAGTTTGTCCTTCACTTTTGTCCCTTGATTTTCCAGTATTCTTTTGATGCTTTTAGTGTCTTCTACCATGAAGATAGATACAAAATACTTGTTCAAAATCTCTGCCATTTCCTTGTTTCCTATTATTAATTTTACTCATCCTCGAAGGGACCAACATTTACTTTAGCTACTCTCTTCCTTTTTATATACTTGTAGAAGCTATTACTATCTGTTTTTTAAATTTCTTCCTAGTTTACTCTAATATTATAATTAATCCTTTTTTTTCATTGTCTTTTGTTGTTTTTCCCAATCCTCTGGCCTACCACTAATCTTTGCTGCATTGTACACCTTTTTTTTCAATTTGATTTGGTAATTAAGTCTGATTTGGTAATTGAGCCTGTTGAACAGGAATTAACTGCAATTTTACCAGGGTTTTCAGATTTTTTAAAGAATGCACAGGAACCATTGAGCTTCAGAGTCTCGCCAGGTATAATAAGGCTGTGTATTAGCGGGAGGTCAGTATTGCCTGGTTTTACAGCAGGCAGGCTGGATGACAAAGAGGGTAGCCAGATTGAGAAACCTCAAGTAGTTGGACCTGGATGTCTTCCTAATGGGGATATGGAGCAGGGAGATGGTTTGTTTAGGACTGGAGTCCTGCCAATAACATAGTATTCACTCTGCAGAGGGCGGTGGCTGTGGCAGTGAGTTTCAGATCTACTATCTTCCCGCCAAATCCCTTTGAAGTACAGAACAAAATTTAACAATCTCTAAAAAGGATGCTGGATGCGCATCACACTCACAGAGGTATTAAGGGCCATTTTAGAGGACTTAAGACAGAATACAGTGGTCACAGCAGACTCCAATGTCATGCTCAGTGCTAATATCTGAGCAAGATTTGACACACTGCATTGCTACATGGAGCAAGTGGTAGCACCAGAAGCATTTTCATCAGTCCCCTGATGGAGATGCCTCCAGACCAGTCAGTGCATCAAACATTGACACTTTGTCCTTGCTGAACCATTTAGTGAGAAAATCAAAATCGTCTTCTGAGTACTTTAAGGTATTCTCAGGATAATGGATACCATCAGATTTGTCTCCTTGCTGATCAATGGGCCCTCAGATACACCTAACATAAACATGTGCAATCCACCTTCATGATGCCATCTTCTCACCTAATGGCAGTTTTATGTGACTATTCCAGCTATTCATCTCAGATGCCTGCTCATATTGGCAGCAGGATACAGGACCAGGAGGTCTACATGCCTGCAAAAGAGCACTCCCTTGACTCAGAATTCCTGAGAAATCCTACAACTGTCCTAACATTGCTCTACACATCATGTTGGAGATCCAAAGTGATTCACAAATATAGCATCTGATAGTTAAACCAGTTATTTTAATATTTTAAACTATTATGGACACTGACATTTAATATAAGTGAGTTTTTTTATGTCTCACTAAATGATCTTCTAAATTGTTGAGCAATGACTTTTGGATGAAGTTTTCTCAGAAAAACTCCTTAGTGGCCAACTTTCAACAGATAATAGAGTTTCACAACATAGTGACAGACGATGCACATAAATGCACTGCTGACTCAATAAATGATGCATGATGTTCATGCTTTCTTGAACAAACATAGTACCAGTTATTAACAAGTATGTGATATCTGTTTGCCAAATTGTCATTAAACAAATACCTGGAACATGTTTAGACAAGTGCTGTTGAGTCAGTTAGGTCATAGCAGAGAAGACTTTCCATTCCCAGTAACTAAAATGACCGCAAGTCCAAGTAAATTAGCAATTAAGAAAACAACAGTACCATTGTCTTCAATCCATCACATAGAACAGGCCTGATTAGAATCAATGACGCTCTATTATAATGATAAAAGCATGTTGGTGTAGCTGCACTTTTTAAAATGCATTTCTGAAATACAAAATGAGTTGTCAATAATTTTATCTGACAAACATAAATTATGACAACCTTGAACCGTAGCTTTACAATCTTATTTTATAAGCATTTCCTGATGATTTAATCGTTGTACCAAACCATGCACATTTGGAATACACTGTAGAAAAAAATCAGACACTAATATAAAAAGTATGAATGCCATAATTTATAATCTGTTGAGTAAAATGAGTAACATTTGTGCACAAATATCTAACATGTTGATATGAAAATCCTTTGTTTGGTATTTTAACAGAGGTGTTAAAATGAACAAGTTAACCCCTTCTCCTAGTTAAAGTAGTAGACAAAGGAATTCCATAAGACTATGAATCATATTTGATCAACATTTGTACAACATGATTAAATTCTCAGTGGTGTTTTGTACTGCAGACTGAGAAATACAGTAACCATGGGTTAACTGCCCTGTGGCAGTAGGTGCCCTGTGAGACAAGTGTGACATCAATGTTTACCATAATAAACTGATGCTATTTAAAAGAGTAGTGCAGTGGTTTAATACATTATCCTCTTAATTATAGAATCAGAGTTCAAACCAAGCCGAGATTGATAGTTGATTCTTTGCTGGCCTATGTGAAATGAATTTAGGAACTCTCAGTTCAGATTTTACTTTGCATAAGGCCACAACACACGACATGCCCACAAATTTAATCTGAAATAGGCACCTTTACTCACAATGCCCAGAAGGATGACTGATGTTGGAATTTTTTTTTAAATTACACACCAACAATAGAGGGTTTCTTCCAATATTGAAGTCATATCTGGGATTTTATTCCTCTAATTGGTATGTGTAGACTTATTGTGAATAAACACAAGGGACTAAAAATTTGAAAAGGCTTGATAATGGGCATGGGGATTGCGATGCATGACACTTTGTGCTGCCTGCTCATTTCCACGATCGTGGTGTGTAGCCAAGCACTAAACATGTTGCTGAGAGGCTGCATGTTCCACATGGGCCCCAAGTTCATGGGAGGCTAGCACCAATTAAGGTTAGCCTGCACCTCTTAGAGGTGAGGTGCATTCTGGCTGCAGAAGCTCATTCAGCTGGCTGGAAAGCATTTTAGGAGCAGGAAGAAACCTGAGTATTGGTGCAGCAGACCAGAGAGAGGGGTTTTATGTTCTTAAATGCATCCTTAGAGGCCTCAGTGCATGAGATTGAAAGGAGGACAGAGGTGATTTATCCACAGACTGACAGGAGGCACTCTGGACAGACTCTGTGAAGGCAGTAGGAGCTGATAGCCAAAGAGGTCAATGGCAGGAGTTTTCCCCTGAGGACCTAGATACAGTGGCAGAAGTTGTTCAATTACCTCGCATTAGTGGTCAAGGCCAGTGAATGCATCTTCAAATGCCATAGCCTACCAACTGCAACAGCAACCTCACTCACTGCTCAATGTACCACTTGCCCATGAACAATCTTTAGTAATCAGGACTCATGCCTACCAATCATATGCTCCACTTCACCCTCACATATTGACTGCTGCAAGTCTCACACCCACATCTCACAGCTTCCACATACTCAAACACATCGCCACACACTCACTGAAATTCTTTCCTCTCTCTTGCAAGACAAGATGGCTCACAAAAGGAGACAATAGCAATGAACCTGTGGGGTACAGGCATAACTGCATGTCCTCACCCTCTTGGAGGAGATGGCACTTGGCATTATTGGTCATCAATGCGGCCATCACTGATGCCGTGGCAAGCGGCATCACTAAAGCCATCCAGGTGAATGGTATGTGCCTGCTGTAGGCACATTCTGAAATCCCACTTCACCTTAATCCTGAAATTTGGAATGATGAACAAGCTAAAGATGGTGCAACGATGCACATCTTGCTTTCCATCCACCCACCCTTCCTTCACCCACCCTCTCCTTGTGCATCCATAGGAACAGAAGTAGGCCATTTAGCCCCTTGAGCCTGTTTTGCCATTCAATGAGAACATGGCTGATCTGTGACCTGATCTACTTTCAGATACTCAAGAACTGCTGCCTGGCCAGCCACTGGTGCCTGAGGATGAAGGCCCAAAGGACAAGCAGGAAGAAACACTGTCACGTGATCTGAGACTCTCAGTCACCAGCTCCTACATTGGCACTGCGTGTACTTTACAGGATAGTATTGAGTCCCCCCCACCCCACCCCCAACCACCCCAGAGTACATTCTGTGCCCTTGCTGCTCTCAGTGCTTCTTCCAAGTGGTGTTCAATATGGAGGAGTACTGATTTATCAGCTAAGGAAGGGCAGTAGGTGGTCATCACCAGCTGATGTTTGATTACCACCTGCTGCCCTGTGAAATCCAATAGCTTCATGTCACCATTACTGATTCTCGCTTTTTATTTCTGATGTATTTTTTATATGATTAACTGAATTTAAATTCCCCTGCTCCAATGGTGGAATTTGGATGAATGATCCAGAGACATGAGTTCAGAGACTTATGTCTCTGGATCAGTCGTCCAGGTCTCTGGATTACCAGTCCAGTAACATAACCACTATGCTACCATAAGAGGTAGTCATTCTTAAATGTTGGAATGAAGTAATAGAAAAGAAAGAGATACTAGCAGTTAAATAGCATTTTTCATTATCTGGACATCCCAAAACAATGAACAGCTAATTAAGTACTTTTGAAGTGCAATCATTGTTATGATGTAGGAAGTACGGCAGCCAATTTCCACACAGCAAGCTCTTACAAACAACAATGTGATAATGACCAGATAATCTGTTTTTAGGTGTTGGTTAAGGGGTAAGTATTGGCCAGGACACCAAGGAGAACTCCCCTGCTCGTCTTAAAAATAGTGTCATGGGATCTTTTATGTCCACCTGAGAGGGCAGATGGGGTCGTGGCAATCCCTTAGTAATGCACTGGAGCATCAGCCTAAATTCTGATGTTCTGATTCAGAGACAAAAGTTCTACCACTGAGCTACAGTTGAAACTTAAGTAGGGGAGTACAGTGATTTTACTCTGCATTTCTTGCTCAGTGTTGACACTGAATAGCAAAGATGGAAAGGTGTTCTATTTCCTATTGCTAACCCCTCTTGTTGAATACATCCAAGAAAATATATAAATTGGAAAAGCATATTAAATGATGATTCTTTGGTTCTATCCCTTCAGGGGAACAACACCCCTGTGGCTGTTGCTTCTCACTGCAAGTGCCAAATTGCAGAATCATTTCTCTGAAGTAAGATATAAATGGGGGAATATATTACATATAAGTCGAGCTGTTTACCTGTGATGAATGATCAGCTACAACAATATTTTTGTCCAACACAGTAACTGCTGCCAGAAAAAGTAAAACTTCCTGAAAATGGAGTGAAACTCCCTCTCTCCCTCCCCTACACAACAAACAGTCTGGAGAATGTTTCAAGAACTTAACAGGGCACAGCTTCACTCAAATCCACCTGAACTTCAGTGGATCTGTAATCGGTAAGGGCAGAAAATCCTCTGGGAAGTGATACCACTGGCTTCCTGCTAATTGCAATTACTTCCGGGATTGTCCATGGAAGTGACTATAACCATTCAATATCTCCCATAAATATGTGCAAGTGGGTCATATGAGAAGACATCATGTGACATATTTCTAGTCCATATTGTCATAGAATCATCGAATGGTTACAGCACAGGAGGAGGCCATTTCGCCCATCATATCCATGCCGGCTCTCTGCAAGAGCAACTCACCTAGTCCCACTCCCCTAACCTTTCCCCATAGCCTGAAATTTTTTCTCTTCAGATAACTATCCAGTTCTCTTTTGAAGGCCTCAATTGAATCTGCCTCCACCACACTCTCAGGCAGTGCATTCCAGATCCTAAACACTCGCTGTGTAAAAAAGGTTTTCCTCATGTCACTGTTGCTTCTTTTGCCAATCACCTTAAATCGGTGTCATCTGGTTCTGGATCCTTCAGCTATCAAGAGTAGTTCCTCCCCATCTACTCTATCCAGACCCCTCATGAGTTGGTGGTGTGGTGGTATTGTCACTTAACTAGTAATCTAGAAGCCTGATGTAATGTCTGGATTACAGGCTCAAATCCCACCATGACAGCTGCTGAAATTCAAATTTGATTAATAAATAAAGGTCTAGAATTAAAAGCTAGTCTCAGTAATGGTGCCATGAAACTATTATTGATTATCGTAAAAACCCATCTGGTTCACTAATGCGCGTTAGGGAAGGAAATCTGCTGTCCTGATCTGGCCTAGATGTGACTTCAGACCCACAGCAAAATGTCCTCTGAAATGGCCTAGCAAGCCACTCAGATGTCAAGGGCAATTAAGGATGGGCAACAAATGTTGGCCTTGATGGTGATGCCCACATCCTATGAAAGAAATAAAAAAAAATTGCAATACCTCTAACAAATCTCCTCTTGATCTTCTCTTTTCTAAGGAGAACAGTCCCAGATTCTCCAACCTATGCATGTAACTGAAGTTTCTCATGCCTAGAACCATTCTCGTGAATCTTTTCTGCACCCACTCTAATGCCTTAACATCCTTCTGAAAGTGTGGTGCCCAGAACTGGACACAATACTCCAATTGAAGCCGAACCAGTGTTTTATACAGATTTATCATAACTTCCTTGTTTTTGTACTCTATGCCCCTATTTATAAAGCTCAGAATCCAATATGCTTCATTAACTGCTTTCTCAACCTTCCCTGCAACCTTCAATGATTTGTGCATATGTACCCCCAGATCCCTCTGTTCCTGCATCTCCTTTAGAATTGTATCCTTTAATTTATATTGCCGCTCCCCATTTTTCCTACCAAAATGAATCACTTCACACTTGTCAGCATTTTCTGCCCATTCCACCAGCCTATGTCTTGTTGAAGTCTATCACTATCCTCTTCACAGTTCACAATACTTCCAAGCTTTGTGTCATCCACAAATTTTGATATTATGCTTGTCTGTTCCACTGTAGAATGCCCTATCAATATTGCTTTTCCAATCTTCCTCCTGCCCCCTGTACAACTGAGCCAGCCATGGTGCTGTGGTTTAGGCCCTGGCTGTACTCCCCAGAGGAACCATCACTCTCACCAGTATTCAGAACAGAATATTGGTTAGTGAGTGAGATGCACTGAACTCCTGCACTACCTGCCTGGTCCTTCTTGACTGCCTGGCAGTCACCCATTCCCTCTCTGCATTCTCTTAAGCTGCTGGGTGACCACATCTATAAACATGCTATCCACAAAACTCTCAGCCTTACAAATGCAGCACAGTGACGCCAGTTGCTGCTCAGTCTTTGAAACCTGGAGCTCCAGCTGCCTAAGCTGATGATGCTTCCTGCACACGTGGTTGTCCAGGTCATGAGAAGTGTCCTGGAGTTCACACATGAAGCAGGATGTGCATTCCACCAGTCTCAGCTGCCCTGCCATGCCTCTATTTATTAGACTATTAAACTTTCTACTTAAAAAAAGCAGGACTCACCAGCTACTCACCAATCAGTTGCTCCTGATTTGCTTCACACTACTCCCAACATGCATAATTGTGATCCCGGTCTGCTTCACACTGCTCCAATCTTTGTCTGCTTCACACTGCTCCAATCCTGGTCTGCTCCACACTGCTGCTGAACTGCATCACGGTGATCCCAACCTGCCTCACACTGCTCTGATCACCGTCTGCTTCACAATGATCTTGGTCTGCTTCACACTGCTCCCTTGTCATCACAACATAAGGGACACCAGTGGGTTATTGGTGTCCCACCTTCCAATCGATGACACTCTTTTAAAATTTAAATCTCTCCTAAGGGAATGTAAACACTTGCGGTTTTATCATTTATACCACCAAACTCCACTACATTAAAAAATGTTTAAATACTCTGATTCCTCTTCAGCTGCTCTGTAGCCACTAACCACCTCCTCCAAGGAGGGCATCCGGAGCCAGGTGGGAATGCCACCAGGAGCCCACTAAAATGGCAAATTGGTTGAGGAGAAAAAAATTTGAGGCCACCATTGGGACAAATTGGAGGTTGGGGGTACTCCAGCTATAGCAGGAATCTGCCAAAGCTAAAAAAAACTCAATATATTGCAGGATTGGGCTGGCTTTGATAACTGCTTGAGCTTTACTATTGCAGTTTATCTCATCTCAGTACCACTTAGTGTTACTGCTTTATATCACTGTCCCTCCTATGTGCCATGCTTCAGGGATACAATTAATTACTGGGCATCAGCTGGTAGTTAGAACTTAGTAAATTTTCAGTACTTTCGTTGATTCTTCAATATGGATCTAGCTTGAATTACCATCTAAGCACATTGTCCATTTTGTCAGTCACTGCTGAGAAACAGAGTCAAAATTTAATAAATTCTGTCCTCCTTTGCAGAGTATACATAACATAAAAGCTTTGAGGGATTTAAGAGCAGTAATCTACTCCCACGATTCAGAGGATGATAATCAACCAATTCAGTTTACAGCAGGTGATACCATCTGAACCTCCTTGACAAGATTTGTGCCTTGTGGTCACTCTCAGTTATCTATGTCCGATGGAACATCAAAACAAACAACTATCATATAAAGTAAAAACAGAAAACACTGGAAACACTTAGCAGATCAGGCAGTGTGTGGAGAAAACAGACTAGTTAACATTTGCCAAAACTAGAACACTTTGCCAAAACTAGAACACTTTGTCAAAACTAGAACAGTTCAAGAAAGAAGGCAGAGAGAAAACAGGGAACTACAGAACAGTTGGCCTGGCATCGGTTGTCAGAAAATGTCCTTAGAAAATCATAGTATGATCAGACAAAATCAACATGGTTTTACAAAAGGGAAATTGCATTTGACAAATTTATTACAGTTCTTTGAGGATGGAACTAGTAAGACAGATAAAGGGGAGCCAATAGATGTACTATACTTGGATTTTCAAAAGGCATTCAATAAGATGTGACACAAACAGGACATTTGCAAGTTGGCAGGCTGTAACTATTGGAGTGTAACAAGGATCAGTGCTGGGGCCTCAGCTATTTACAGTCTATAATAATGACTTAGACAAAGTGACTGAAAGTAATGTATCTAAGTTTGCTGACAATACAAAACTAGGTGGGAATGTAAGCCATGAGGAGGCCACAATGAGGCTACAAAGAAATATAAACAGGTTAATAAAAGCAATATACTGCAGATGCTGGAAATCTGAAATAAAAACAAGAAATGCTGGAAATAGTCAGCAGGTCTGGCAGCATCTGTGGAGAGAGAAGCAGAGTTAACATTTCAGTGACCTTTCATCAGAACTGCATAAACAGGTTATGTGAGTAGGGAACAAGGTGGCAGATGGAGTATAACGCGGGGAAGTGTGAGGTTATTCACTTTGGTATTAAGAACAGAAAAGCAGAATATTTTTAGAAAGCATGAAATTTGTAAATGTTGATGTTCAAAGAGACTTGGGTGTACTCATACAAGGAATACAGAAAGTTAGCATGCAGGTACAGCAAGCAATTAGGAAAGCAAATAGCACATTGACCTTTACTGCAATGGGATTGGATACAAGAATAAGGGAGTCTCGCTACAATTGTGTAGGGCTTTGGTGAGATCACATCTGGAGTTCTGTGCCCATTCATGGTTCCATATCTAAGGAAGGCTATACTTGCATTGGAGGCAGTACAGCAAAAGTTCACTAGATTAGTTCCTGGGATGAGAGGGTTATCCTTATTGGAGGCTGAGTAAATTGGGTCTCTACTCTCTGGAGTTTAGAAGAATGTTGGTGTTTTCATTGAAACATACAAGATATGAAGGGGCTTGATAGGGTACATACTGAGAAGTAGTTTTCCCTAATTGGGAAATCTAGAACACTGGGGCACAGTCTCAGGATAAGTGATCGAACATTTAGAACTGAGATGAGGAGAAATTTCTTCTCTCAAAGGGATTTGGATCTTTGGAATTCTTTACCCCAGAGGGTTGTGGATGCTCTATCATTAAGCATATATATTTAAGACTGAGATCAATAGATTTTTGATCTCTCAGGGAACCAAGGGATATGGGGAGTGGGCGGGAAAGTGAAATTGAGGTAGAAGATCAGCCATTATTGTATTAAATGGCAGAGAAGGCTCAAGGGGCCAAATGGTCTACTCCTGCTCCTAGTTCTTATGAACTTATGTATTTATGTTCATACCTGTAACATTACTCTCCTCTGCTCTCTCCACAGATGATGCCCCACTTGCTAAGTATTTTCAGCATATTTGGCTTTTTTTTTCAGATTTGCAGCATCTGCAGTTTTTTGTTTAAGTTATTATATAAATACTGACATCTCTAGCTAATTACATCAACTGAATTTTGTTGAACACAATAGTCTACAAAATCCCACTATTGATAAGAAGCAACTAATAATAACCTATCAGCCTGCATTTTGCAGTAGTAATGATGGCAAAATGGTCAGCGTTCACTGTTATTACTCCTTTGAAGCTTCTGGAGTCCATATATGAGCAGTTAAATGTGGAAAACTAGAAGTTGCTCTCTGTGAGTCTATTGTTCTCCAGAGGGTGTGCTGTTGAGGTCCACCCAGAAAACAATCCAATAGAAATCAATAAACTGATGAGAACTTCCTCTCTGATGCTTTCAGTCTCGCTGAAAAAACCCTGTAAAATGTCATACCTTGTTGAATGTTGACATCAATGATAAACCTCGGATGCAAGAGGTTTTTGAAGAGGAAGAGTACCAGCTGGAGGACCAGTACAGCTGCACCAGGAGTGTTCTATAGTCACCCTCAAACCCACATCTACAGACAGAGGTGCAGAAATAGTACTTGTTGGCGCCCCTATTCTGAAAGGATGCTGCATCAGTAGATCCAATGACACAAATAAGATTCATGATCTTGAATGAATCATGAATGAACATGAATGTCTGAATAATTATAATGCTGAATACATCTTTGGAAGCACCCAACCACGCTATGCCATGCTTTCAATGGCACTGCATGAAAGTTAGCATTCTGGATTGAGCAGCAGTCAGTAATTCCAGAAAGATTGAAAAAAAAATATTGTTGGTGCCCTTGCATGAATCACCACCTTCAGGAGAGGGGAACGAAGACAGAGAATTGGACTTGGCTGCACCCATCAAGATGTCACCGGCCATTATATACAGGCATTGTCTTGCCGACTTGGCAATGACCTTGGGGAGCTTCTTCACAGGTTTCACATCAGCAGAGAGGCAGCTGTGCCATTGAAATCTACAAATAATATGCAGCCAGTAGTTGTGGCTTCCAACTTGCCAACTCCTTCCAGATATGTTGAAATGTTGATCTAAGGACACAGTTTCCTAGTTTGACAAATGTGGCCATCACCCAACCTTCTCATGCAGCATCAAGACTATTTAAGCAATTGTCAAATGAGAACAGGTGTTGGACCATACCATTGAATTGGACTCCCAGCACTGTGTTTCTTTTCCTTTCATTTTTGCCCAACACTTCTTAGCTTTCTCCTTTTCAACCTTGGGAAATGTTGCCAATGGGCTACAATACAATTTTGAACTTTTTCCCTAATCTGACACCTCAGAGAACCTTCCACTCCCACCACTATTGTGCTCCTTGCACATATCCAATTCTGTACTTGTAGTTGTGATTAATTATACAAATGCCATGCCCACAAGAATGGAATCCTATCAGCACATTACCATTCTGGTAAGATTTGGCCCATATGTTTCTTATATTGTCGAATTTGCAATACTAAATTCTGGCTGGAGTTGTTAATACAACTGCCACTGACCACAAATAATCTGTCTGTTCAATATCCTTGATTGCAGTTACATTTCTGCACTGCTGCTCAAAAAAGATAATGTCTTACTTGTGACTTCAATCATCATGGCAAAAGAAGGCACTAATTTTTGAAGGTGCCAACATGAATATATGGTTGTGAATTTTTTGAAGAAAATTTGAGCTATTGAAACATTTTTTTGCCATACATTTATATTCTCCCCCTTAGAAAGTGTTGTCTTGACCTAAGTATTATCGCCCCAGCACTGATATTGATAGTAGCCCCAGATGGCACACAGGCAGAGTTAATTCTGAGAGTTGTGTTTTGAGTTTAATAGTGGAATTGGTCGTATATGAACTGTTGACACTTCCCTTACAGAATTCCCTGTGGATCATGTAGGTGTTTTGATCATACTTCTCTAATGTCTCTGCTGAGATAATAATGCTGTCAAAATAGCATCAAGGCTTTGTTTAACAGTCCCCTTGGAAAAGTAGGACTTACATCATCTGATATGAATAGATCTATAAAAATTGTAAGTATACATTTTTTTAAAAAGCCAGATAAGCATTCCCTAGTCACTCAAAAGGACAATTTTAACTTAATTCACCTCACAGGATGATTACAGAATTGGGAGCAATGCTGGTTTCACATCCGTCCGACTTTACTCTCAATTTAAATCAATCAAGAGTAATATCAGGTGGGTGGAAATGCAATGCCCACCTGAGCCTATCTGTTTCCCACCTGGTGAGTTAAGTTAAAATGGTGCCAAATGTGTTTAAATAATAAGTTGATGAGTACAGATTAAGCAGGTCCCAGCTTTCATCACTTGTCTGTGCTGATTTAACTGGTCTTAAGTAGAACTGGATGGATGCTACAATTGCCCGCAAATTCACAAGTACTGCATAATTAAAACATGCTCTCGTCTATAATAGCATCTGTGTGTTTATTGGTAAGAGTACCAAATGCAAGGGATTTTAAGCCATATTCTCAGCACAAGATTTCTATTAAAAAACGACCCAAATTTTTCTTTGGATTCTGAGAAAGAGCTCAGTGTATTCTTTAGATAACTTATACAGAAGAAAAGAGCTTAGAGAAAAGTCCAGTACATCAAACACATGTAATTACTTGTACAGATGGTAAGTATTAATAGGAGTATTTGAATCAGCAGCCAAATATATTAGTCTTTCTTGCACACTAAAGTTAAATATCAGGGAGTAAAAGATGTTACAGCTTCATTCAATGTAATTCTACAGTGTTCTGTAAAACCCATTAAAAATTAAGTGCTTAAAATGTTATAGCAACAATGAGCTAAGGTCAGCTACCTGGAGAGTTTGCTTTTGATGTAACGTTTAAATTTGGGTGAAATAGTCACAAGGGATGCAATCTGATAGGAAAATGGTTCGTGGCAGGATGTCTAACGATAACTGAAATTAAATTCCCTTTAGTTGTATGTCATTTAACACCTTTGATGCCAGCTCTCCTCAGAATTTTACACACATTAACCAGTTTCATCATCAGTGACCCTGCGTAACTGAGTAACAGATAAAAAAGATCTGCACTACATATCTTTTATACACAAATGTATATATATTTTTATATATATATGAATGACAGAGAGAGAGAGAAAATGTAATTAAAATGGAGAATAATGAATAGTTTGGAGTGATCACTGCCTTGAATTTTACCGTATCTGTCATTTCTTTATAAGATGTACTGTTCTTTCTGTGGGTAGTTTTATTCTCTTGGGTCTGTTATAACGTCAACAGTGCCTGTGGGCACTGGTGATGGCTACACAATGATAATATACTGAGGGATTAATAACTGGCATCATTACCATAACTATATCGAGAAACTAATCATAGTTGATTATGAAACATTGTGGCAAGTATATAATCCAAATTAATAAATAATTTTCAAAAATACGGATATTATGAGGTGGCTTAAAACAAAACAACTGCTATTTTTAATGGCTGTTACAGTCCCTCATTTTATGGAATGTATTATTCTTAATGATGAGATCTTGCCAAAATATCAGCTACATGTTTCTGAGACTATATGTTGCAGAAAATGTTTAAAACAACCCAACTCAGCACATTTAGCACATTAAACTCCTACTCTATCTTCAACAAATGTGTGTTAAAATAAGTGTTTATATGTGTGTGAATATAACAGTTGTAAAAGGGAGAAAAATGCCTCCAGTAAAATGCACAAAAAGAGAACTGGTAATGTGATTTATTCGCAATAAAAGAATTGGTGAAAGAAGAAATGCTTGTGTTCAAAAACATATCTGGTTCGCAGATTACAGTGTTATGAAAATAATTTAATACGCCTGTGAGTTACTAGAGATCTAACTAAATTATTTCTTTTGTGGTTACCAAACGACAACTTGATTTACCCAGACATCAATTATTAATTTACCCAGGGTACTTTTGCCCTATTATTTCAGCAGATGCCATTCAAAATGTTTTTGAAAACCAAATTTTCATCATATCCATTGACAATTTGATAAATAAATTGATAGGAAGGATGTATTGGGAAGGCTGGCTATGCTTAGAGTGGATACGTCACCTGGTCCAGATGGCTTGCATCCCAGGTTGCTCAAGGAAGTAGGAGTGGAGATAGCAGAAGGGCTTGCCATAACCTACCAATCTTCCCTAGATATGGGGTGGGTCAGAGGATTGGAAAGACAAATGTGACACCCTTATTCAAGAAAGGGTATAAGGACATTCCTAGTAACTACAGGCCAGTAGGTTTAATGTCAATGGTGGGTAAGATTTTAGAAAAAAATAATCAGAAAAAAAAATCAACAGGCACTTGGAGAGGTTTCAGTTAATTAAGGGGGGCCAACTCAGATTTGTAAAAGGCAGATCATGCTTGACTTATCTAATTGAATTTTTGATGAAGTAACAGAGTAGGTTGTTAAAGCAAAAGCAATGGATGTTGTCTATATGGATTTTAGAAGGTGTTTGACAAAGTACCACATAAAAGGCTGGTTAACAAAATTGAAGCTCATGGAATAGGGGGGCCAGTGTCAGCTTGGATAAAAAATTGTCTTAAGGACAGAAAACAGCAAGTCATGGTAAATGGTTATTTTTCAGACTGTAGGATGGGAGACAGTGGTGTTCCCCAAGGATCAGTGCTAGGACCACTACTATTATTGATATATACAAATGACTTGGATATTGCAATAGAGAGTAAAATTTCAAAATTTGCCGATGATACCAAACTTGGAGGTGTGGCAGACAGGGAGGATGATACTAATTGACTGCAATAGGACATAGATAGGCGAGCAGAATGGACAAACAAGTGGCAGACGTAATTTAATACAGAGAGGCGTGAGGTGATGCATTTTGGCAGGAGGGATAGGGGGAGGCAATAAAGACTTAATGGCACAGTTTTAAAGAGTGTGCAGGAATAAAGGGACCTGGGGGTTCATGTGCATAGATCATTGAAGGAAGCAGGACATATTGAGAGAATAGTTAGCAAAGCATATGGGATTGTGTGTTTCATAAAGAGAGGCATTATGTACAAAAGCAGGGAAGTTATGCTAAACCTTTATAAAGTTCTGGTTAAGCCACAACTAGAGTACTGTGTTCATTTCTGGTCACCACACTTTAAAAAGGATGTGAAGGTCCTCAAGAAGGTGCAGAGGAGATTTAGCAATATGGTTCCAGGGATGAGGGATTTAACTACAAGGTTAGGTTGGAGAAGCTGGGGTTGTTTTTCTCTTTTCATTCTTTCATGGGACGTGGGCAAGGCCAGCATTTGTTGTCCATCCAGAATTGGCTTGCAAGGTAGTTAAGAGTCAACCACATTGCTGTGGGTCTGGAGTCACATGGAGGCCAGACCAGGCAAGGATGGCAGATTTCCATCCCTATAAAGGACATTAGTGAACCAGATGGGTTTTTACAACAATTAATGATAGTTTCACTATTACTGAGACTAGCTTTCAATTCCAAATTTATTTAAATTAACTAACTGAACTTGTTAATTAACTGAATTTAAATTTCATCAGCTATCACAATGGGATTTGAACCCATGTCCCCTGGCTGTTGGTCTGGGCTGCTGGATTACTAGTTCAGTGACATTACCACTATGCCACTATCTCCCCTTAGAGGGCAGGGAGATTGAGGAGAGGTTTGTTAGAGGTGTACAAGATTATGACAGGTTTAGATAAGATAGACAAAGAAAAGCTGTTCCCATTAGCTGATGGTACGAGGACTAGAGGACACAGATTTAAGGTTTTGGGCAAGCAATGCAGGGCAGATGTGAAGGAGAACTTGTTAACACAGCAAGTGGTAATGATTTGGAACTCATTGCCTATGAGGGTGGTGGAAGCAGAGATGATGAATGATTTCAAAAGGAAATTGGATGGGCACTCAAGGGAAATAAACTTGCAGGGCTACAGGGATAGAGCAGGGGGATGGAACTGAGTGGATTGTTTTACAGAGAACCAGCATGGACTTGATAGGCCAAATGACTTCCTTCTTTGCCATAATGACTCTATGAGAACACTAAAAGTACTATTGGTTGTACTCAGTGAAAAGATGTCATTTTCTTTCTAATGTTTACAAACCAAATTTGGAAATATGCCATAAATCATGTTAAACAGAGCATCATGTCACTGTGTCCATTATCACTATAACTAAAAATGAAGTCTCGCTGTTATGGTTGCTCTCTAGAACTAAAGAATGAAGTTTGTCAAACATTTCAGAGTAGAAATTCATCTTGGGTTATTGCACAAACAGGCGCTATCGCTTTGGCTGCTTGTTAAACCCTCTGTCAGATATTCAGCCCCATTGAAGTAAACTGATCTAAGGCACATAACAGATGGCCAATATGACACAACCATCTTATACTGGCATCCAAGATGAATATCTACCTCTTTTTTCCATAATGACAATATCCCTATAAAATCTATTGTTGTTTCAGATACAAGCTGTCAACGTTTCTCTAACACAGGGAAACTGCTTTAAAAAAAAATATGTAAAATCTGGTTCTGATTTTCCACAAGAAGCATAGTATAAAACAAGGCCAGTTGCTCAGGTATGCCATATCGCATGCCACCTCATGGGAAATGAAATTAAAATTACTGAATGACAGATCTTAAATTGTGTTTTCTGAAATAAAATAGTTTTTGGCAGGTATTCTTACCAACTGCTGCCAGTAGGACATCTGGAGAGGATTTCCCCCCTCTGTTTTACTTTTTTCTTCCCCATCCTTCCAGCAAATGTCATTCAAAAATTTCTGAAGATCATACTTCTATCATACCTGTTAAGAGTTTGATATACCAGATGCCTCATGGGATACATGCCAATGGCTCAGCAATGTTTCTTCTCTGACATGGCTAAACTTCCCCAGATGTTACAAAGCAGCGTGTTTTTTTTGTTTTCAGTTTCCAGTAGTAGAGATGTTACCATTCATCATGTTTATTTAAAATGATAGCACTCCATATTGTCAATTTAATCAGAGGAAACTTTATTTTGTCTCGATATGTGATTCAAAGACATTGGTATTAGTAAGAGAATTTTTTTTTGGTGATACAGGTTTAAAGCCAGAAGAAAATGTTTCAATCAGGCATGGAATTGAGAGTTATCCTGATCCACCTATATGAAATCTCATTGGCAATGTCAGTCGCATTCAGACTGTGAAATGCTGTTTTCTGGAACCGCATTTTATTGGTTACCGTATTTAATAGCCACTTATAAAAGACTCATATTTCAATGAAGAGGGTAACACAATATAAAAAAAACTGAGAGATGGAAATAATTCTATCCATCTGGATAAAAATTAAATTTCATTCAGATTTACTAAACATGGTTCTTATGACAGGTAAAATGTTATTCGAGGAATTTAATTCTAATTCAAATCATGAGCAAATGTTGCTTCTGGCTGTGCAATGTTACCAGTGCCAGATATATTAAGAATAACCGAAGAACTAAAATATGACAAGGTACTTCAGAAGAATTTTTGTTATTCCATTTTTATACCAATTTCAACATATCGAAAGAAGATTGGATGGCACGATGAATATAACGTTGTCCTTTGTCATCTGATATCTGGGTTTCAGTTCCAATAAAGATCAATAAGATGAAAATTTCCTCTTGTGACAGTACGGGTGTAAAAGGAAATAAAATTGAGGGTTCTCAGCCCCACATTCTTGTACCTCTGCCCACAGAACTAAGCTCTCTGAAATGCTTCAAGCATTGATACTAAAGTAGCAACATCATTTAGGGGGTGTGAGGTTAGATAGTTTAGGAATTTTCACATTCATTCTGAAGATGTGAGCTTCGCTGGTAAGGCCGGCATTTATTGGCTATTCCTAATTGCTTTGAAAAGGTGGTGATGGCCCCTTTTCTTGAACCACTGCAGTCCATGTGGCGAAGGTGCTCCCACAATACTCTTAGGTAGGGTGTTCCAGGATTTTGACCCAGAAATGATGCAGGAATGGCAATATTTGTCCAAAGCAGGATTGTGTGTGACTTTGAGGAGAGCTTGGAGGTGTTGGTGTTCTCATGCCCTTCTAGATGGTAAAGGCCACAGATTTGGGAGGTACTATCAAGAAGCTTTGACATGTTGCTGCAGTGCATCCTGTATATACTAGACATTGCAGCCACGGCATTCCAGTGGTGGAGAGGGTGGATGTTGCAGCTAATAGGCGAGACACGATTAAGCCTGGGTGGTGTTCAGAGGCCTGTGTGTTGTTGCAGTTGCACCAATCCAAGCAAGTGAAGAGTATACTGCTCACTCCTAACTTTTGCTTTTGTAGGTGGTGGCATTGCTTTGGGGTGTCATGAGGTAAACCACTCACTGCAGAATACCCAATCACTAATCTACCAACCAGGCCATTTATGTGTTGCGTTTCTGGTCAAAGGCAGCACTCAAGATGTTGATGGTGAAGGACACCATGATGGTCATGACACTGAAGGTTAAGAGAGGTGGTTAGGTTATCTCTTGTCAAAGATCAATTGCCTGATGCTCGTGTAATGCAAATGTTACTTGTCACTTATGTACTGAAGCATGAATGTTGTCCAGGTTTTGCTGAATGTCAGCATGAATTGTTTTATTATTTGAGGAACTGCAAATGGAACTGAACACCATGCAATCAGCCCCACTTCTGATCCTATGATGGAGGGAAGGTCATTGATGAAGCAGCTGATGATGGTTGGGCTTCGAACGCTTCCCTGAGGAGCTCCCGCAGCAATGTCCTGGGGCTGAGGTGGTTGCCCTCCAACAACCACAACCTTCTTCCTTTGTGCTTGGTATGACTCCAACCACTGGACTGTTTTGCCCGTAATCCTTACTGATTTCATTCTTACTAAAACTACTTGCTGCCGCACTCAGTTGAAAACTGTCTTGTTGTCAAGGATAATTACTCGCACTTAACTTTGGAATTCAAATGAACTAAGACTGTAATGAGGTTTGGAGTAGAGTGATCCTGGCAGAACCCAATCTGAGCATCGGTGAGCAAGTTATAAGTTAGTAAATGCCTTTTGATGGCACAATTGATGACTCTTTTCATCACCTCTCATGTTGGAGGGTACTCTTCCAAGGCTGCTTTCATAGGAAATTTTGAGGTATCACTGGGTTAGCCATACATTTAATTTTACTTATTCTATACATGGTCTGTGACTATGATATTGCCAGGGTAATATAAAGGCAGATTACCTATGACATCATGCTAAACTAAATCTGAAGTGCCTGATATCACAGGATACCAGATTTTCCCCCCCCTTTCTTTAGTACAATTGACCGATACATTAAGAGCAAGTACATGCACACAGCTCACATCTCACTTCTTGTAACACAAACTTTCAAAGTACATCCTTCATTATTATTCTGGAATACTTTCAAATAAACATTTGGATTATGCGATGATTGATAGCTTCAGAAAATATTTGTAGCATTTGCATTTTTCATCCTTTACTACTCAAAGGGAAATAAAAACAATCTGTGGGCTGAACTGACTGCTTTGCCAACATTCCAACATGTGCAACACAGTGGTCCACTTCACCTTCTGTATGATTGTTTGTATGGTAAACATAGAAGACATTAAATTCTTGATGGATAAATCTATCTGGGATCTAGTATGAGACTGTAATATATGCCACACACAACGGTGTCATCTTCATAATCTATTGTTCATATTATATCAAGGTGGCATCACAACTCAGAACAGATAGCACCGTGAAAAATAACATAGCACAATAATTTCCACTGAAGGGATTTCAAAATTTGAGTGTTTATTTAGTTCCTGTCTAAAATTTGCATCTGACTTGTATCACTTTCATTTTACTTCACAAACTTGACTTGTACTAGAAATAGGTAACATAGAGCAGAGCTGTTGCAACAGTGCTGACCAAATCTCAGTGATAGACTGTAGTTGCTTGCAAACTATCAGATCTGGCTACCTATGGGACACGAATTTCTCATCACATTTCCTCTGTATAGTCTTCCAGAACTGAAAGATCTAGCAAACGCATTAATTTTTAATTTCTTAACTGTTAATTTTGAAGACTTTGGTGATTTTTTTCCTGAAAATCTGACTGAAGGATTCCCTACCCAAGACCCTGTATTCTAACACTGTTTTAAAAGTCACACCAAGTCTTCTACCTCTTCTGTACTGTTGCTCTTTTCTAGTGCTCCATCCTGTTGGTTGGATCTTTCCTTTCAACAGCTTCTATTGATTTATCAAAGCGATTTTTAATTTATTTTGAGTAAATTCAAATCAATATGATCCATATCCTGATAAACCATGCAATACCAGCTTTTTGATTCTGTTTTTCAGTAATGATAAAACAATGACTTAAATAGTAGAGCATCAGCCAATGTATGAGCCATTGCATTTTTATCATATTCTGCATATTGAAAAAGTCACCTTGCACTTAAGGGACATTGTGCAGTACAGCATTCTGTCAGGAAACTGTGGACATGAAATCTGTGATTTTCTATTTGCTGAGATGTACTTCTTATGAGTTCTTTGCTGGAAATATCAACTTGCACATCATCCCTTAATGCAAACAATATACTTCATACATTCCCTGCATCCTGAGCCAACTGTGACCAAAAGGGCTACAGCTAATACCATCCACCAAATCCTTTCTCAAATCTGTTGCTTTGAATTACATATCATTCTATGGATAACTCTCCCTCTAATTTTCTCCCTCTCTCCTTCCCTTCCTGTGGGTGGAATGCGTGGCTTCCATTCAGTGTCTCACTACTATGAAGAAGTTAAAATATGTGATTCAATCATGTGATTGTTATAAAATCCAGATCCCATTGTTAATGTAGCATCACTGCCCAGTCCTGTTTATCCTTTAAGCATAAAAACAATGATTTTATGCAATCTTGTCCTATTTCCTTAATGTATAAATAATGTTTACTGTGGTTAGTAACAATGCTACCACATGATTTTATGAAACACTATTATTGATAATAAAACTGAACATTCTGGTTTGGCATCATACTCGTAACTACTGCTGCACAAAATAAATCTTTTGGAATGTTAATCCTTGTTGAAATAAAAACATTGTTGTGGTGTTCTTTACATCAGAGTTATGTTATGTTTGAGATACCCAGAAAAATCATAAAACTGTGACACTCCATTATATTTGGTGAGCAACACATAAGTTATTGGATTTTTGAAGGATTTTTTTTGCAGTAATCAAGATGGCAATCAAAATTGTAGATGATAAACATGAGATATAATTCGTGATCCCGTAATGCCATAATGCCTCAGGTCAGTAAAATTGTTGATTGTCAGCAAATAAAAAAAGAGCATACAGAACTTTGCTTTGTCACCTACCGTACACTTGTTTGGCTTTTCTCCTGAATGCACCCTCATGTGGATCAACAGTTTATAGCGAGCATTAAATGGCTTGTATCGGCGTGGACAACCAGCCCAGAAGCAAGTAAAGTCCTCTCCTTTACGTTGGTCTATATGTGCTTTTTCAATGTGTCGCACAAGCTCCTCCTGTTCGTCATACATTGCACTGCAGTCTATCCATCGGCAGCCGTTAACTCTTGATGGCTCACCATCCTCATCCAACTGTGTCCCTTGTGGTGATGGCTGCCCATGTGGATGGGACTGGGTCATGAGATGCTGGTGGGCATGGTAAGGTGGTGGAGGACCCTGGGGCAGTGTAGGAATTTCGATGCCTGAAGAGAATTCATCCAGTTGATCATTTTTAAATACATCATATTGCTGATTACCAATCACTGAGATACCCTGTTGAACAACCATATTGTTCATCACCATGGGGTGCAAGGAAGACTGTTCCAGCTGTTGCATCCTCTGGTACACACCATTACTGGTTTCAAGGTCAGTGAGTGTAAAGAGATTACGCTCTTTACCTGCTGCATTGTAGGCCTGAGGGATGCAACTACCTCTAACTCCCAGAAAATGTCCACACACTTCAGGCTGAGGGGAAACATCAGCCGGAGACCCCCTGGACCCATTGATGTATGCAACTAATGATGTTGGAGATGTACGGATAATGAGGTCGATTCCAACTCCGTCTGAAAAGGGTGAGGTAGAAAGACCTCTTTTTCTTGATCGAGCAGAATTAGATCGAGCAGAATTGCGAGAGCTGTTCTCATTCCCAAACAGGTAGGAAGGCAAAGAGTTTGAGGTGCTGTTATTTGACATGGCAGTTCCAGGTGGTATACTCAGCACATCCCCTAGTTCACTGCCATTCTGGGAACCTTGGTTCGATGGGAGTGATGGAAGGATTGGGTAACCATGAGGCCACTCTTGCTTCACATTCAAGGTTGACTGGCTTTCTATAAGGCTTAGTGCAGTTGAGCCCAATGATCCACCTGAGGTAATGGATCTAAAAAGTAAAAATAAAAGTAAAAAGACAATGAAAAAAATTCAAAGTTGTCACAACTTTTTCCTCACAGGTGACAAAACATCAGCTGTCACTTGAAATATCTGTTTCAGTGGAAAATGAACTTTGAAGTTGCCTTAATCTAACCTAATTACACAATTTCCTTTGAGTGGGAAGGAGCTTATTGTTGCAGACTGGAAGTTCAAGTTTCATAAAGCAGGGCAAAGCTCAATTCCTTTGAAGAATTCAAAAAGGGCTTAACCATTGTATTGTGTGTCATTCTTTGGATTTGCACAGGGACCAGGACGCAGTTGATAAAATTTCAAGATTTATCCATTCTGCAGACAGATCTTGACAATCTAAATTTTCAAGTAATTACGTTATTACAGATAGATGTACAACCAAACGCAAAAAAAACAAGTGAATCGGTTCCTTTAGGATGTAATCATGATGCATGATTAAGCAGCACCTCTTGCTTCCAATGCAGACAGCATGCAAACTTTGTGTACAGCATGCCTGAGCATGCATGAGACACTAGCACAAGTTTAAGCTAGCCCGTGCTATTTAAAGCTAGCATACACCTCTTAAAGGGGAGGTGCATTTTCTCTGGAAATGGTGCTGGAAATTATTCTGGAAGGTAGTTTTACCTGGGAAAGACACAGGAATGACACTTCAAGGCAGATTGTGGGCTCCAAGGTTCACTAATGCAGTACTGGAGGCCTTGGTGCAGGCGGTGGAGAAGAGGAAAGATGCTCTTTATCCACAGGGCCAGGAGGCTCTCCGGGCAAACAGTGTGAAGACAGTGAGACCAGATAGCTGTGGAGGTCAAGTCCTGCAGTCTAGCCCTGTGGACCTGGATGCTGTGCTGAAAGTAGTTAAATGAACTCACATGAGTGGTCTAGGTCAGTAAATGCATCTTCAAATGCCATATCCCACCAACTGCACCACTAGCCTCAGACACTGCTCAATGCACCACACCCCCATCTCTCACCTACCAACAATCTCTAGCAATCACATTCAAAGCTTCACCTCACCTCACACATATAGCACTGCTGCAAGCCGCATACTCGCATCTCACAACTTGCACATACTGCCAATGATTCAACCATGACAGGCACATCACCCAGTTACATTGCACCACACTCACTGACATGCTTCCCTGTCTCTTACAGGACAAGGGGGCACACAACCAGTCAGCAGCAGCTAGCCAGCAGGGACAGGAATGGATGCACGCCCTCATCCCTATGGAGAACACTGCACATTGGAGCGACTGAGGCCTTGGCCAGTGGCAGGGATGAAAGAACCAAAGATGACATTATGTTCCTACCTAATCCTCCTCCTCATATTTCACTTGCCCCTTATACCACGATCCCTTCTGATTTACAAATTGCAGATGATCTAAGCATCATTCTTACACTTCCCCACCCCTTCTCTCATCACAACCCTATCCTTGTGCTTTTCTCCTTTAAGAAACCCAAGAACTATGACCTGGCCAGGCAGTGGTGCAGAAGTGTGAATTGCAAGTGGAAGAAGAGATTGCTGATCACACACTCACAGCAGCCAACTCAGATACTTGCACTGTGTATAATAGAGCGTAGCTGAGAGGTGAGATCTGCATGTGGTGAGTCAGTGGGGACAAGTGGCCTCCAGCCAGGGCAGGGGACAAGGGTAGCACAGATGCCAGATCGCTGGAGGGAAATGAAGACTTCAATGGGGTGGCATACAGGATCAGGCTGATGGGTAAACACACAAAAACGCTTGGTGCATTAAAATAAAAGCAAAATACTGCAGGTGCCGGAAATCTGAAATAAAAACAGAAAGTGCTGGAAATACTCAGCACATCTGGCAGCATCTATGGAGAGAGAAGCAGTTAACTAGGATTGCTGAGGTGCTGCCCCAGGGGAATGGCAGTGGCTATGTGGCACACCAACCTGTTGCCTTCTCTCAGGACGACAGCATTCAGGCCCCCACCATTGCCACTCTGCCACTGCCCTTGATGTTGCCTGTGTAGCCAGCCCAGACTGCTGCCATTTATGCTGAGGTGGTGCAGCTGGACCATTTAGGTCATCCTCCAAAGCCATCTGCAGTCTCCCCTGCTGAAAGTCAGCAGCCTTCTGCCAGCTATGCTGCAGCCACTGGGACAGCACTATGTAGGAGCACTAGGACAGGCAAAGGTACACTGAAGACAGGCACTAAGGGGACACACAAGGATGATTAACTGACTTTTGTATGGAAAGTTGGATGGCTTGTTTGATAATATTGGTTTGGAATATTTTGTTTTGTGGTGGCTTTCATTTCAGGATTGTGGCCAAGGCTGCTGTGATGATCAGTAACAGAGTAATTGTAAGGTGTGGGTCTGTCATCAGGTGTGGCAGTTGGTGCTGCATTCATTGACACTGCAGTGGGATGAGCAGATCATGGACCTCCCAGACAGAAATGGGGATGAATTGGTTGTCTTCTCCCTTCCTCCTCCTCAACCGCTCACCGTATATCTGGTGGCAAGGGCTGTGCCCTCACGATGACCAGCTTGTGCAGGATACAACAGACCATGAAGGATCCTGACACATGCTCTGGCGAGTACTGTAGGGCTCCTCCAGGGTGGTCCAGGCAGTGAAAGCATTGCTTAAGCACCTCACTGGTCTGCTCAATGACATTTCATGTGGAAGCTTGGCTCTCTTTAGAAGCACGCTGCCCACATATGCGTGGGTCATGCACTGAAGTCATGAGCCAGGTGGTCAGTGGCTAGCCCTTGTTGTTCAGTAACCACCCTCTCATCTCTTGCGGTGGCTGAAATACAGATAGTACAATGGATTGGAGCAGAATAAAGGCATCATGACTGCTGCCAAGATACTGGGCTTTGATCTGCATGATGCACTGAGTATGGTTATAACAGCTGCACAGTGAGGGATTGGACCCCTTGTGGTTGTGGTACATCTCTGAATCTAGATGTGGCACCCTAAAAGCAACATATATGCACAGTCAATGGCACTCTGCACCATGGGGAAGCCTGCTATCTTGGTGAAGCCATGTGCACACGCCGCCTGCTTCTCTCTGAACAAAACAGAAGGCAATATATTCCCTTCTTTTTGCATAAAGCGTATCAGTCACCTCCTTTATACAACAGCAGAAGGTGAACCGTGAGATATTGGATCCTGTCCAGCCTGGAAGGAGACCACGCAAAGTTCATGGCCACAGTGAACTTCACAGCCACTGGTATTTGCCCTGCGCTGAGGCTGCAGGTCTGCCTATAAGAGGTGATAGATTTCAGTGAGCACATCATAGAGAAACGGAGGCATTTAATGCACTGTTCTTTACTGAAGTTGAGGTAGGAGAATTGCTCCCTGAAGACCTGGGTCGATATGGTCTCTTACTGAGAGCCCTTCTTCTCCTCCTCCTCTTCAAGCAGTTTGTCCTCCTCTGTGTCACCTCTGCTTATTCTCTCTGTCATGCTACAGGCTAAGGAGAATGGAAACTCAAGAACCTATGTCAGGGAGCAAGTGACCTGAGCAGAACTCTTGAAGTCAGAAGTAAGGCCTTCATCACAAACCTCACCACTCCCTTTGGATTTCACCAACTTTAAGTAACTGTAATGCTGCGGTTGAAAACGGGTTCCTGTGGACAGATGCCAATCAGATCAAGCTTCCCGAGAGATGCTCTGTGATCTCCTGCCT
This sequence comes from Heterodontus francisci, assembly GCF_036365525.1. Taxonomy (NCBI): domain Eukaryota; kingdom Metazoa; phylum Chordata; class Chondrichthyes; order Heterodontiformes; family Heterodontidae; genus Heterodontus; species Heterodontus francisci. The sequence goes on from NC_090374.1 coordinate 138,734,978, forward strand.
GCACTAGCATCCCAACATTCAGTAACATTCTGGCATACCCTAATGGGTATGCAGTGTACACTGTTAGACTTTGCCCGGCACACTTCAGCTCAAAATATTTTTTCCCCTTAATTTTCTGGAAATGCGAACTGATAGCGGCTCAACAAGAGCAACAGGGTGTCTGGAATGTAAATGAATGGCTGGACCAACTGTAAATCTCCTTTACCAAAGAGCTTTAGGATTGAGAAAGAAACAGAGAAACAACAGAGAATGAGGGTGAATTAGAGTCAAAACAGGAACAGAAAGAGAAACAAAGAGAGGGAAATAAAGATTGAATGAAAAGAGAGGGAAGAAAAAATACAAAACGCAAATTAAGAAACATTGGTGGTAGAGGTCTAAACCTATTCACAGTTTCTCTCCTTAATTTTCTGCCTAAGGCTCAAATTTATAGGACTCGCATGGGTGGATTAAGCATAGGATTGAAAGAACGCTGATACAAGAATTTATACATCTTTGTGCTGGCCAGTGATATGTTCACCCACACAACCCTGGAAATGCTGAGGGCAGCTTAGGACAGGAGTAGGTAAAGATGATTCTGTTGCGTCTCGAAGTCATACAACATCTGTTTCACCTAGCTGCCTTAAATGACAAAAGAACAGCTAGCAAGCAGGCAAGACCATGTCTGAAGGAACATACTATACACTACTTACCGATTCTCTGACTCCCATTTGTCTAACTGGCGTCTTCTGTTTATGCTATTTTTCCAGGGTTTCTGCAGTTCTTCCACCTAAGTTATGGTGGATGAGCAGGAGAATCCTTGGGGAAATTCATTTACTTAGTGCTTGTCTGCTAGTACCACATCATCTTTCTTGGCCGAATTTTTTTGGATGTTTTTACTCATAGTCCATTTACAGGGTCTAGTTTGATCTTACCAGCAACCCATTGGCACATCACTCAAACATCTGAGTTTTAACAATTGCACATTAAATACTTGCAAAAAATGTATGCTACACGATATTTCCAAGGGATTTTTAAAGCAAAATTAATGAAAAATTACATTTTAAGCATTCCTAAACCTTAGAATTGAACAACACAAGTGTTCATTTTAGATTTGCCCGTATTTTATAATAATTTAAAATTGGAATATTGACAGGCAGTTATACTACCACTTTTATGACAATTCTCCTCACAGTGAGACAAAAGGTAGCAGTATAGCTTAAGTCAGATTGTGAATTTAACTTTGTACTGCATTTAACTAGAAGGGAAACCTCTTGAAGCTGAGGCTTTCAAACCTGAGGTCAAAGTTGCAAGCTGATTATGCAGAAGGACATGCTCTGAATGTTCTAAATGATGATACCGTGATGCGACTCGGCTTGAAGCACAAGCCAACAAAATATAGTTAGTTATATTTCCTTGCACTTATGTCTTCAGAACTTCAGAATCCTAGAAAACTTGATAACAGTAGAGCAACAGTATACTTATAGTCGACATAACCATTGCATACTCCACTCTAAATGTTCGGGCAGCAGTCCTTGGTAATGATTCTGTTATTGTCATTTACAGCGCCTCTCGACCCATCTTTTGTTTCTTTACTTGTCCCATTACAATTCCCTATTGCCTGGCACCATCATCCCTTTTGACATTTAATCTCTCCTGCCTTCCATCCTATGATGGATCTTCCCTTTCTCTTTCCCCCCTGCACCCTTTCCCAGCCTTACGACTTGCTTACAAACCTGCCACATCTCCAACTTTTTCCAGATCTGATGAAAGGCCATCGACCTGAAACATTAACTTTGTTTTTCTCTCCACAGATGCTGCCTGACCTGCTGAGCATTTTATGTTTTTTTATTTCAATCTAACATTTCTTAATGCACTATACAACACCTGTAGACTCCAAGAACTCTGCTATGCCTCTGATCATGTCTGGTTGTAGAATGCATCTATACTGATTTTTCTTCACTTTTCGCCCAACTAATTCTTTAGATACAAAAAAAAACTTTGAAAACCGTAATCTGATCTACGATAAGCATATAATGAAGGCAATTGAATTTTTGACAACTTAATGGTAATGTACAATATATTGAAGATTACCATTCAGATTAATTTGGATATATAGTATCATTTTATTGAAGCAAAACTGAGGAACATCTCCTGGAACCACCAAGAAAAATTATATTTAATTTGAATAATTCCATCAAGTACATGTGTCATGGATGTTCAGGGGATAGCCCCTAATTATCATGGGAAAAGGTAATTAAAATTAATAATCCCATGACATTCTCTAAGAAGGGCTATTCAGAGGAGATAACCAAATCAATGGAGGCATTAAAGCTTAATTCATGCTTATATAGTGCAAGTGTGGTAACTACTCGGTTGGGGGTCAGCAACCTTTTTGAAAATAATTTCCTAAAATACAAACTATTGGGAGTCACAAGATGAAAACTTGACATTTCTAAATCAAATACATGGCAAATGGCCAAATGTCTCTGGTAAAATGCATAATTTGCATATGTAATAAATAAAGTACATGTATTGAATTTAGGCATCAATAGAAAAAAAAATCGAAATTAAAACAGAGTCAAATCTGAATTATCTTTTTTGTTTACGTTTTTTGCTGCTTCTTTGATTTTTCTGCATATCTCCAGTATATGCATGTTCAGATTTTGTGTTTCGATATGCATGAATTATGCAGGGGAAAGATTCAAAAGGAAATGTAAAAAAAATGATGAACCATATTAATTTAATGGAAAAACAGCACGTTTCCAATTTGAATAAAAAATGTAATAAATTTACATATAAAACTGAAAGAATGCTTTTAGTCTTTGTGTTTTTGTAATGGATATTGTGATAAAAGGAGTTTTTTTAACTAAAAATATTATTAGTGAAGTCATCTTTAAAACAAACTTTAACTTAAGATGAGTAGAATTAAGACAATTGTTTCAGCTATTCATTCTTGTGATAAAAAAATAGTTTCTAATCGCACATTCTGAATACATTATTGTCTCAGATATATTCAAAACAATAATGGTCGCAACCATGCAACCTGTTCCTTGAACCAAAGGCGTTATCTATAACCATAGTGTAGCTATGCCACTCGAAAAGGTTTATTTAGAGCACGATGATGTTTTTCATTAAAATAATCATTTGAAACTGCAAAGTGCAGCATACTGATTAGCCTTTTATCCCCACAATAAAACCACAGCCCTCACATTTCCTGACTTTTTTAGGCTTTTTTCATGACACAATACCATCAATATCACATTGTTTATGTGTGCGACAGCCAAACAGCAGCAAAATTTACTAAGGCCCATACAAGATATCAGCCAACTCAATGGAAAAGAAAATAGCCTGCATTTTGTGTTAACACCAAAGCCTCCTGATATTTTCTGCTAATCTCCAATACTACTAGCAAACCCCCCCCCCCCACCCCCAATACTCACCTCTTCTAAAGGTATTGGCTGTTTATTGTTTTTAGTGGCATCCATGGTTTAGTTGGTAGCACTTTTCCCTCTGAGCCAGAAAAGTTGTAGGTTCAAGTCCCACTCCAGAATTTGAGTAAAAAAAACTAGGCTGACAGTCCAATGCAGTATTGAGGGAGTAATGTATTATTGCAGGTGCTGCCTTTCAGATGAGACATTAAAATGAGGCCCTATCTTCCCTCTCAGATGGATATGAAAAATCTCATGGCACTATTTTGACGAGTAGGGAAGTTATCCCCAGTGGCCGAGTTAATATTTATCCCTCAATCAACATCACAAAAACAGATTATCTGGTCATCATCACATTACTGTTGTGGCAGCTTACTGTGTGCAAATTGACAGCTGCATTTCCTACATTACAACAATGACTACACTTCAAAAGTACTTCATTGGCTGTAAAGTGTTTTTGGATGTTCTGTGGTTGTGAAAGGTGCTATCTAAATGCAAATCTTTCTTTTCTTACTGGGGTTTAATTTCACAGGTATCAGGTATTCTTTGATACCCCATTCAAAGATCATTCTTTATGAATCAATCTAGAAACTGTGTGATGGCAGTCCATTGGACTGTTGCCCAGCATTATAGCCAACCTCCACCCATATGCAGGGATTGCTGGCTTTCAATGTTAAGGAGGAATCAAGGACAATGTCCCATTCCCTCAGTAGTGGCACTGATGTCAACTGAAATGTCCTTACCGGACTGAGATTAATTAACTCGGAACAGATCAATGATTAACCTGGGATTCTTATGGTCTTAACCAACTGAGCCATCAAGAAAGTGTTTACTTAGTAAGCCATGTAAGTTTGAAGCTTTTAAAGTGGGTAAGAAACAGATATCTTTACAAATAAGTCTAAATCCGAGTCATCTAAAATTGAATTGAATTCTAATCTTTGCCTGGAACTTAACCTGAACATCACTGCAGTACGAGGGCATGTTAATTAAAGTAAATTGGTGCATTTTTAACAATTAGATACATAGTTCTTATGTGCCTTGTTACTCAGGCAATCTTTGGATTTAGAAGTTATACATTGTAATACTAGCTGCATTTCAGAACCAAAACGTTGAAAGATATTTTAATCTTATGATAAAACATATTTTAAAATTCTACTTTTTAAAATTTGTGAGCTGGGAAAGTACTCACTATGACATTAGTTATTCATGAATATGCAAGTTCATATGTAAATTTGATGATGAGCAAATCCAGAACCATCTATGATATCATGTCAAAACAGTAAGGGCTGGATTTAATGAACCAGCCTCCAGTCCCAACAGTGGGCCTGGAAATGGGCACCATTCCCATCTATCATGTGGACAGCCGCCCCACCGTAATCACTCAGCGGGCAGCCATTTTGTATACTGGAGACGCAGTCCTCACGTGACAGGGGCAGGATTCGAGTTGCTGATTAAGGTGTCAGATGACTATGGAGCAGGTGCTGGCACCATACTTAAAAGCCTGCCAGCCTTGCATTCACTCCTGCCTTAGAGTTATTGGCAGCTTCGTGCAGCTGATAACATTACTGGATTGATTCCAGGACCACCCCGCCCCCCCCCACACAGGGTGGCCCCAAGGTTCAGTGATACCACCCTGTAGATTCTTCTCCTGGCTGCAAGGTAAAGGTGGAGCATTCTCTTTCCCCGTGATTCAAGGAGATCCTCCCACCTGACCAAGCTAGCCTGGGTGGAGATCGCTGAGGAGGTCAGCAGCTGTGGGATTACCCCCAGAACTGGGAGTAGTGCCGAAAAAGGCCTACCACAACAATGGCAGAGGGGCTAGGACATCACCTCATCCTGACAAATGCATGGCTGCATCCCCTTCATAGCTCACCCCTCTTAACTCCCATGATAGTGGGTGGCAGCATGAGATACATCAGATTCTCCAGTACGGGACAATGGGCTGACACTAGCAGAACTGTCCTGTTGATCTCTCTGCAGATTCTTACTATCTTCATGCTTCCTCTTGCAGGACAAGAGGGCCCACATCAGGAGGGAGATGGCCTGGACAGGTGGAGGAGTTCCGGATCTGTATCCTCTCACCCCAGCCAAGAAGCAGCCTTGGAATTGGCAGGGACCCAGGGCGGCTGGCTGAGGCTGAGACGGCCAAGGTCTCTGTCAGTCGGGGGACTGTGGGTGGCCAGGCCCATGCTGAGCCCCAGGCTGATGACAAGCCTCTGGTCTCGACAGTGCAGAGCATGCTAGAGTTGCAGAGAGAGGTAAGGCAACATCTGGCAGAGATGCCAGAGGCCATGCACAGCCATGAGCAGACAATGGAGGAGTCCATCCTGCCATGGATCCATCAAGAGCTCATGAAGAGCCAGATCCCACAGATGTGGGCAGACCTGCACACCAGGGCAGTCTGAGTGTGGACAGCAGCTCCTCGGCCCAGCTCCAGCAGCCATGATGCCTGAGGAGAGTCCTGCACTAGTGCAGGACACCCTCAGACAGCTGGGGCCTGCCAGGCCTCAGGCAAACAAAGGACGGCTGCTGCATTCATCACAGGCCAAGGGGCAGCCTGATCAGCAGACTGCCTCCAACCCACCTGCTGTCACAGGGATCATACTACATAGGAGCACTCGAAAATGTATTAAGAAAACCACCTAGCCACACTTAGGGATTCACAGAATAAGAAATGTTACATGTATTGATTAATTAAAAGATCTTTTGTTCAAATCATTAGCGATCATTGTCAGAAAGTCATTTTCCATTATGCCTTAATCGTGAACTCTCAACTTCCCCCTTAGTGCAATGTCAATGTGACCACAGACCTTATTAACATACGTTCTCCAATGGGCAATAGCGTAGATTGTAGCTAGTTGCAAGTCAGGGAACACAAATGGAAAGGAGGCGACTACATTTATTAAGATGAGTCTTTATTGGGTTCCCTGTGAGTGGACATCAGGGTGGCTGGAAGCTGGTGATTGAGTTTGGCTGTTGCCTCCTTGGCACTCAATCTGTCTGGCCTCCGGTGCAAGGTCTTCACTATCCAGTGCTGCTTTCTCCTCTCCCTCCTCTGCATCCTCCTCGGCGGTGGAGGGGTGTTGCTCATGCATCTCATCATCATGTAAGGCCTCCCCCCTTTACAGTGCTGGATTGTGCAGAGTACAGCAGACCACCATGATACGTGAGACCCTCATTGGGGGCATACTGCAAGGCTCCACCAGATTAATCGAGGCAGCAGAATTTCATCTTCTGTAGCCCAAAGGTCGCTTGAGTGGAGCTGTGGCAATTTTTATAACTCTCCTTCGTTGCATTGCAAGTGTTCTTCATAGGCATAAGAAACAAAAACATCAAATGGTAGCCCTTGCCCCAAGCATCCCACCTCTGAAGGTAAGCAGGGGGGCCTGAAAAACTGCGACACATGGGACTGTTGAAATATGTAAGCGTTGTGGCTGCTCCTGGGAAGCGGGCACAGCACACACCTGCAGGAAACACTTTGTGTTTGCAGACCAGTTGAACATTGATTGAAATGGAAGCCCTTCCTGCTGATGAAGGCAGCTGGCTGCTCTGTAGGAGGCTAAATGGTCACATGTGTGCAATCTATCACACCTACCATCCGTGGAAATCTAGCGATGGCCCCAAACCCCATGGCTCTCTCTGCCTATCAGGGTTGGTCCAGTAGTGCACATAGTTGCTGGGTCTCTTGAACAGGATATTGGTCACCTCCTCGATGCAGTGGTGGGCTGCTGCCTGGGAGACTCCACACATGTCCCAAGTGGATCCCTGGAAAGAAACATCCAGATGAATAGAATTTTAGTGCCAGGATGATCCTCAGGGCCTCTGGCATAGGGTGACCCCCAAATCCCAGAGGTGGCAACTCATTCTGTAGCATGGCACCTAAGTGGGTGATGCCCCCCTGGAGAGATCTAGTCTTCATCGACAATGGCACTCGGACATTTGGAGGTAGCTTATTCGAGTCTGGTACACTCCCTGGCATAGGTGGGCCCTTCCCGGCATGGTTGGCTGCTGTTGCTCTCATCGTGCAGCTTCATGGTCAGCTGCTGCTGCTTCTTGGCCCTCCCTCCATAGGAGGTGCTGCATCACGCCATGGGGCTCCAAAAAGACAGGGTGTTTGAGACCCATGCCAGGTAACCAGTAGTGCTGCAGATCACTGTCAATGCAGAGACGACCCTGTCTTGGCAACTAAGCTTTTGACAACTCTCCCAGTGGAGTCCCTGATGGCCTTCACTGCCCACCCTTGCTGATAGCTGACTCTCTCTTCCAGTGGTATGAGCAATCAAACATCTCACAGCAGTTTTGTAACCCAATACAGCACCCGGCAAACCCACAAAAAACCTTCCAGAGCCCCCAAGAACCCCCTGCAGAGCACACAGCATCAGAGTGTGACAAGGACCTCTGAACACCACCACCACCCCCCAACTTCCCCTATGCAGCAATGCTCAGGGCTGCCACTCCTACATGGCAATGAAGTCTCTCACCTTGGTGCCGCCATGTTTTAAATGTCATCAACCCAAATGCACCTGAGTGCCACCCATCATTCACTACATCAAGAGCCAAACATTAAATCCAGTATAATTAGATGTAAATGCATTAAAAACAACTGCTCAGTAATTTAAAATAGCTTCCCGTCACACCAGGGCAGCAATGCTGCCTTGGTGCTTTCCCGCCACTGACAAAATCCGGAACCGACATCACGATGCTGGATTTCCGGGCGGACAGCTCCGACATGATTGTCCGTCCCCCGACACCACTATTCCCGCTTTAAACAGCCACATTCAATTCTGCCCTAAATGTGCGTAATGTAGTAATGTAATATGAATATGACAGAGGGGAATATGGAAGAAAAAGAGTAAGTACATAACTTATCACTATCACCTGATACTACCCCACTTTGTTTTACTACAGGCAAAATTCAATATCTCTTTCAGTGGATTGATGGTGACAATGACACAACATTAAGTAAATTTTACTCCTGACCTGAAGCTTTGTACTCTGGGTGTTCAGACTACTCTAGTCTATTCATGAGTCCATGAACCACAATCATTAAAGGGATATGGATGTCAGCATGCTCCACAATGTTAATGGACAGAAAATCCTGCTGGGATTACTGATCTCCACAGCTGAATTTCCAATATGTGCTCATGATGTATGAATTCATAAAATCAACCCTTAGATGTTTCCAAATGCAGATGCTCTGGAAATAACTTTTTATTTGAATATCACGAGCATCATTGCATCACAGCAAATAAATGATAATGAGACGATTTACACACAGTTGCAGGATGGTTTCCATCACAGTGACACAAAAATAGATATCACATATTTAGAGCGTGACAAAGAAATCAAAGCTCTGCACCATGTTTTCTAATCCTGAAATTAGGATGCAGTGCAGAACTAGTAGCTTGTTGGAAGAAGTTTTTACATCAGTACACGTATGCATGTACACATATATGGACAAAAGTTCTGCTGAATTTCAATTGGGGAAAATGTGGATAACATCAAAGCCACAGACATTCCAACTACCAATCTTATATAGGCAAAGAATAAAGTTTACAAATGACCCAGGGAAATATGTTCACAGGTTGCCCTTGAGCATGTCTGTATATCACTAAATCACCTTACCTTAGAAATTTTTGAAATTCCTCCATGGATTAGTAAATTCAGTAAAAAATTATAATTAGCTGAGCAAGTGTCGGAGGCACAGCTAAAAACAATATACTGGCTTTGTTTTTTGCTGTCATGTGACTTCAAGGTACATAAATTTTGATTTTGTTTCCCCCAAGATAACCATTTGCTTTCATTCTGTCAATGGATAACCCAAAAAAATCAGCTAAACTTGGAGGCTCTGTCCTGAGGGTTGCTTTACGATCAAACAGTGAACTTTTATAAATTACAATAGCGGCTCAGTTTAAAAGAACAATGAGCACACTTTAAGACATAATATTTTATTGCTATGGCTCAAAATGCCGATTGCTAATATAATTAAAAAATAAAATTACATTAGAATAACTAAGTAATAAATCATTGAGATATATATATATTATATATTTTTTTATATTGATATTGTCAAATAGCTTGCATTGTAGATTTAGGGCCTGTATCTTCTTTGGGCCCAGGCGCATCAGTATCTCCTGGCTGAGGTCAAGGGTTGGAAGGCCCCATAAGTGAGCGTTACAATTTGTTAACATTGGCTGTCTTACAAAAAGGAGCTTTGTGAGGGCGTCTGCTAGCGGTACGTGCATGTGGCTACCTGATGCTACACCTTCCTCACCACCTTTTCTGATGGGGACCCAGGATCTGCCCATACTGACGGAGATGTGCAGGAAAATATTTAATTAAGATGACCAAGCCCTGACTCTGGATATTCTGGTGAGATCAGCAACGGAGCAGGATTCCTGCTCTTCCTTGTTTGTGCTGAAGCAGAGTCTTTTTGGGCCTGTAAAGTTTACATAAACATGCTGTTAATAAATTATTCAATTAATCAGAAACCCTCAGAACAAAATTGATATCTTTGGAATATCAAGAAAATAGCTTGTTATGTAATGTTTAACCTTCTGCTTGCTTTCTACAGTGCAGGAGAACTGATATTCTCCAACATCTATTGCTGACTTTAACATGAACAGATGTTAGGGCCAATTTCAAGGTGCCCCAAGAGGAAATGAGAAGACATTTTCAGCAGCACCGAGATCAACTGATCCTTAGGCCCTGTGCACAGCCCCACTTATATTGATGGTTCTGAGAGGGAAAACAGCAAGAAGATGGAACTACAGAAAGATAAGTGAACATTTCTTTTGCAGGACCCCAAAACATCTTTGCAGCTGGAGACTATCCAGCTGATTTTTTTGGACAGCAGCCATTATTATCATGACAGATGCATCAGGCATGTAGCAATGGTTGGATTTCCACCCTGTTTCCAGACGCGAGAGAAGCACATCCTTGGTGTGCAAAGCAAATACTCTGAACCTACAATTACTGGTAGGTTCAGGCTAGGTCTGGTGTAGACCACATGTTTGCCTACTTTTACACCCAGGTGGATTGGGTTGGGTCAGGTCAGGTGAGGACAATCGGTTCCATTATCTCCACAGTAAACATTATGCCACAACAGTCATAGAGAGATACAGCACTGAAACAGGCCCTTTGGCCCACCGAGTCCATGCTGACCATCAACCACCCATTTATACTAATCCTACATTAATCCCATTTTTCCCTCTCATATCTCCACCTTCCCTCAATTCTCCTACCACCTACCTACACAAGGGGCAATTTTTTACAATGGCCAATTTACCTATCAACCCACGAGTCTTTGGCATGTGGGAGGAAACCCACACGATCAAAGGGAGAACTTGCAAACTCCACACAGGCAGAAACCAGAACTGAACCCGGGTCGCTGGAGTTGTGAGGCTGTGGTGCTAACCACTGTGCCGCCCTTTAAGGGAACTAATCAACTTCTTCAGCTGGATTTTATGGGCCCCTGAGGCTGAGTCGGTGCCATAGAATTGCGACAGGTAGCGGGGGCGGTGCCCCATCGCCACTCCATTGCCAAGCAATTTTGCCTGGGGCAGACCTGGCTGATGACAGCCTTCCTACCCAGAGGCCAATTGAGGCCCTTAGTGGCCTGTTAATGGCCACTTAAGGACCACTTCCCACCACTGCTGGAATCAATGTGCCTCTGCTACGTGGAGAGGGCACCTTGTAAACCGAGGTGCACTCCCTGCGGGCTTGCTGGGGAGGTGTGGTATCTCCTTCAGGGGCAATCTGTGGCCCATGGAGGACCCCGCTGGCAAAACCTACAACTCCATGGCCCCCCCTCCCCCTGGACTTCACGCCTACCCTCCCATCCCCCACTTGCAGTGGTGGCTCCTGGGGTGCTGCCCATACTGCTGAACTACCTGCCCTGTGATTGGCCGGCAGCTCCTGGAGGCAGGATTCCTGTCTTGAAAGAGACAGGGATCCCGGCACAGGACACTTAAGCTTCAAAACACCATAGAATCGCTTCGGGGGTCGGGGGGCACGAAAACGTTGAGGTGGGGTATCCTCCCCCACCACCATACCCACCCACCCCCCCCACCCCAGTCTTTTCGGACTGGCGTTGGCAGCCCTGCTTCCTCCACAAAACCCAGCCTCTTTTTTCATTTAATCACTTGCAAATCATTAGAAGTTGCCAAAGCTAAAGATAGTGGCATGTCATATAGCATGAAGTACTTTAAAAAAAGAATGAAGATGTCTTTATTCATTATTCATGAAGGCCTTGAACTTACATTGTAGAATACTAATATATTTTTCTGCTGATGCAAAATATGCATTTGCAACAAAATTATGAGAAATGTTTTGATTCACAAGGGCTTGTTGGGTTGGATTTTCCTCCACTAAACCCCCTCCCCCACCCCACCCCAAAGCCCACCTCAAACTGTGTGGAATAGTGGCAGAAGTGGTGAGAAAATGACCTGACCTTGGATTTCCTTACCCTAGCCAGGACCACTGACAGCCACCCCTTCCCCACCCAACATATAGAAATATGGTTGGAGGGTTCCCATCTGACTTCCTCTTGGCTAAGTCACTTGGCCTATTTCCATTCCATACGCCCCTCTTATTGCCTAGTGGCAGGTGTTGGACAGTGGCATAAGGAGCAAGCAAAGGCCTCCTCTCCCTCAAATTTGGTCGTAAAGCAGTGATTATTGCAGACCTCTTGTTTCTTCTGGCCTCTTTTAAGATCCTTCATCACCTAGTGCAACAGTGGTATGCTCACTCCATTTCTCTCTTTGGCCCTGGTGTGTTTGCTCTAGTTTGTGGGAATTCCATTAGCAGCTAGCCCTGAATGGCCAATAGCCCCCCACCAAGAAAAGTGGGTTAGGATTGCAATGGAGTCAGAGGAGTAGAAGTTCCGCTCCCTCTGCTACTCCTCTCCGATGAGGAAAATTCACTCCATTATTTTGATTACAATTGCCATTAATTAAATATCTAAAGCTTTCATCCACAAAGAATATTCTTTGACTTGGCAAGGAAATGGTTACATGTATTTTGCTATTGTTTAAGTAACTTGGTAGAGCAAAGGTTTACAATTGTTAGGATATTTTTCATATTTGACTTTTAAGTATATTTTTGAGAAAACTGCGTTTTACAAGTGCTGCAGGCCAAAACTGAATACAGAGAAATAATATATATATATATATATATATACATATATATATATAATATATTGCACATAATATATTCTAAGAAGGAATTTCACATTTTTCTCCTTTGGCTGAACACCCCACTAATTTCAAAAGGGCCACAAATAATTGTCATTTTCCCTGAAGTACAATGAGTACTTGGGCAAGGGAGGAGAGAAAAGACATGTAATGGCCCATGGACTTGTGCACAAGTCTGGATGGGGAAGTAAGGTAAAAAAGTACATTCCGTACTCTCTGAAAAAGATAACAGTTATGAATGACCTCCTTATTGTCTGTGATTTTCAAAGGATGAATCAACTGAAAATTCTAACCATAAATGGACTGAAGTAACTGAAAAGTACTGTACAAAAGAGTAATGGATCAACTAGATCTTTGAATAATTCATGAAAGTAGATTGGCAGGAACTGTAAAAAACCACCCAGTCTGCATTGTCTAAGTTGCTGTGTGAATTTAATAGCTCAAATTTATAGTTTAATAAAAGGTGCCAATTTGATGCAAAAATAAATCTTACTAGGATTTGATATTGAGATCTATATTGCACTGCACATTTTGCACTTCCTGCTTGTTTTGGGTGTGACAGAAGTAGTCTCACATAACTTGGGCTTCAAACAGTTAACAGTATAACTGCAACCAAGACCTTTTAAAATCAAAGTGACATTCATCTCTCTTTGGTGATTTTAAAAATTTCACCAGCATTTGGTTGCAGTTAGGAGAATGCTACAGCTGTCTCTAAGCAGGCAAGAGTACTCTTCTGATATGAGAATGGTGTGGAGCCAGGAGTATAAATTAGTGGTGTCAACTCAAACTGCTTTTAAATCAGGCATCATTTTCAAATGATGCCTACAGTATAACTGCTCACAAATAATACATGAATGCTTTGAACACAGATTAAGCAGTAAAGTGTATTTTACACAGGTCAACAGAATAACATATTAATTTCATTTGCTAAGTGTAAGGTACTGTCCATAGGAAGGGAAAATAAGTGACACATGTATCAGTCGGTGGTGTTAAAATAACTAAGGGTGAAATTGAAAGTTACCTCGGAGTTTTAGTGAACTTAATATTCAACATTTATTATGGACCACCCCAGGTTCTACACTTTTACAGACTAAGAACTTGGGGCACTCATTTTCAGTCAGCAGCATATCAGCTATATGTTAAGGAAGTGCTGTGCTCAAAATGGACCAGGCCTCCTGCCATACTAAGCACTATTGGACAGCTGGTCGGTTGAAAACTGAATGGAAGGAAATTCAATCCGGATAGTCTCCCTGGTTACACATCATGACCAATTATTTCTTCTCCTTCCTCCTCCTCTATGTCTACCAAGGCCTCAGGCTGCCTCCCCTGCTGCAAAATTACATCTCTCTGCAGGGTGCAATTGTGCAACATAAACTGATGCAGATAATTGCCTGCATCTTATCAGGGCTTTGGAGCAGTATTCCCCTGATCTGTCCAAACAGAATGTCTACTTCAGCATGTTTCACCAGAATTTGGGTGGCGGAATGATTTTATTGTATCTGCATTCTGCATCTGTTCCTGGTTTCTCAACAGGGATTTTTTTTTGCCAAGTATGTCCTTGGTCCTCTAACAATCAGTCATCCAGTATGTCTGTTCCCTAAAATAATGGTGGTATAATGGACTGGTGCAAAATGACTGTTTTGTGGCTATGGCCAGGTGATGGCTCCTTCACTTCCATCAAACTGTTCTAACACCACCTGGATATTAATGGAATAAAACCTTTACTAGTGATAATTTGCTATGTATTATTGCTCAGAGCTCTAGGGACATTAAGCACACTATTAATAAGGCTGTAACCTTTGGACAGTTATACAATATTATCCTGTTGCTTTCATTCCTTGAGAAAATTTACAAAAGTATTTCCTTGGCAATTGAGAGTCTGTTACTTGTTTTATGCACTGCTGGAGTGAAAACCGACTGATGTGGATAGTGTTACTGGTATTAGCTTGGAAGGATTCAGTCTTATAATAAAATTAATACTGTAGTAACAGTCATAGCTTCAGATAGGGCTGTCAATGTAGTGGAACTTTTCAGGAGGTCAGGCTTGAGGAGAGGGTGTAACTTAGTGACAGTTCCCTATCAAAGTTTAAGTAGGTGTGCCTACATCGAAAGACATGGCTCAAGGGACCCGGATGAGTGGGCATGAGGCACCTGCAGTGCATAAATTCTTCCTTTTCCAAATCCAGCATTGACACTGGAATACCAAATGGCATTCCCATGGTTGCTGCAAAAGGATTCTGTAAAAAGAGTTTTGTGCAAATGCCAGGATCAAATAATGTACGAAATATTATGCAGATACCACTACATGAAAACTAAAACAAATGTTTAAATCCAATACTAAATTGCCAATCAAAATCATAAAAGCAAAAGTGGCAAATCCCAGCAATATGCATTTTAAATGAATGTGCAGAACTGAAAAGAGTGAATTGATGTAAAAGGTAACTGATTTTGTTATGGGCCCAATTTACTTGGATGGCCTAAAATTAGGAAGGGCGAATGATGTTCTCCATGTTTGGGCAAGTCTCCAAAAATGTTAAAAATTTGCAGCTGATTAAAGTTTTACCCAATGAACCAGATGTACTATCCTGATTTAGTGAGATGTTCCCTAAAATGCCAATATATAAAATGCAGCAATTTCATATCTTCTTGTTTTGCTCAGTTAATGGTTTCATTGCCCCTTTCTCAAATCCATGCTTCTGATTTGAAACTTTGTAAATACTAGAGATCTAATAGTGGTTCAGGATTAGAAACTGGAATCAAAAGGTCAACTAAATCAACAAATTAAGAAAAACAAAAACATTACAAGACCTTGTATCTGAAGCAGGAATGTTTAGATTTGGGTGCATCTGACGATATATGGTCCGATTAAGATGGTTGCTGTGGACAATTGCCTGGTTTGACAGAAGTCCTGTTCTCTGGACTGTCATGGGACTGCTTGTAACCACTAGATTGTTGCTGGTGACTTTCCCAATTGCTTTGCATTGTGGTCCAAACCCAGGGTTCCCTAAAGTATACATAAAAATAAATATTAGTCTTGCAACGGAATATTTCAAAATATTGTGAAGTAACTCGCAACAGCATTGTGCGAATAAATGAAAAACATGTCGTATATCCTAAATAATAGCATGCTTTCAACTTATGTACAGGTTGATCCTGGGGCAACTTTCTCAAAAAGGTTTGCTTCGGAGCTGTCAACAAGGCTGCTGGCAAATTCAAGCAAGTTAAATCTATGATCTTGCAAACTACGCTGATATGAATTTTTTTTCTCAAACTATAAATTAACTGTTAATGAAGCTTACATTTTTCAGTTGTGGCAGACATAATTAGTAATTGTGCTTATTATGATCAGTAATTATATGTCATTGCTATACTGATCGTGACCTGGCATACCTATACTTACAAACCTGGTAAAGTGGCATACAAATGAATCACTATCAGGACATTACTTTTTAAATTTGAGCTGGGGCCTCAACTTTTGACAATTTATATAAATGACTTAGATGAAGGGACTGAAGGTATGGTTGCTAAATTTGTTGATGACACAAAGATAGGTGGGAAAGTAACTTGCGAAGAGGACATAAGGAGGCTACAAAGGGATATGAATAGGTTAAGTGAGTGGACAAAGACCTGGCAAATGGAGTATAATGTGGGAGAGTGTGAAATTGTCCACTTTGGCAGGAAGAATGAAAAAGAAGCATATTATCTAAATGGTGAGAGACTGTGGAGCTCTGAGATGCAAAGGGATCTGGGAGTCCTAGTGTATGAATCGCAAAAGGCTAGTATGCAGGTACAGCACGTAATTAACAAAGCTAATCGAATGTTATCATTTATCGCAAGGAGAATTGAATACAAAAGTAGGGAGGTTCAGCTATACAGGGCATTGGTGAGACCACATCTGGAGTATTGTGTACAGCATTGGTCTCCTTATTTAAGGAAGGATGTAAATGCTTTGGATGCAGTACAGAGAAGGTTTACTAGACTAATACCTCGAATGGGTGGGCTGTCTTACGAGGAAAGACTGGACAGGCTAGGCTTGTATCTGCTGGAATTTAGAAGAGTAAGAGGCAACTTGATTGAAACATATAAGATCCTTGAGGGGACCCATATAAGGGGTCTTGACAGGGTGGATGTGGAAAGGAAGTTTTCCCTTGTGGGAGAATCTCGAACTGGGGGTCACTGTTTAAAAATAAGGGGTTGCCCATTTAAGACAGAGATGAGGAGAAATTCTTTCTCTGAGGGTCGTGACTCTTTGGAATTCTCTTCCTCAAAAGGCGGTGGAAGAAGAGTCTTTGAATATTTTTAAGGCAGAGGTAGACAGATTCTTGATAAGCAAGGGGTGGATGATTATCAGGGGTGGGTGGTAATGTGGAGTTATCAGTTCAGCCATGAATTTATTGAATGGCGGAGCAGGCTTGAGGGGTCGAGTGGCCTACTCCTGCTCCTAATTTGTATGTTCGTATGAAACTAAGTTCTTTGTTAAATGAGTATCTATTTATCCAAATAACAATGGCAATTTTCTGTATCTGTGTGATTGCACAGTTGTATGAGAGCAGTGCTTCAAATTGCTTTTTGATTTGTCTGGTTTAATCTATTGCTAATATTGGTCACAAGTGTCGCCAATTACATCAGCCAGTTACATTTATACACTAAAACTAAAAACAAAACCAAGTACGTTGGAATAACTCAACCATTTGGAACTAAACAACCATAAATATTTAAAATTAAAGTTCTAATGGAAATGTTAACTAAGTTCAAGACCTGGCCTCAGACAAGCCGAAGACTCATGACCAGAATCAGAGGAGAGCAGGTAATGCCTACTAAATTCTATTTATTCATCTCGGGGGGTCAACTAGTTTGTATTTTAAAAAAGTGTTAGATGCACGAATGTTTCTGCTTCTTCATACTTTATGTATCATATTATTTGAATGCCTTGTTTTGATGCCCTCCACTTAGGTTATTGTTCCAAGGTGTTACACTCCATTATACTGCAGAGTCAGGTTCAGACCCTGATTCATCTGCATGGCAATGTTGATTGTGCTCCCTCACTCCTCCCCGTCCCAACCCCAACCCTTAAAGCAGCGGACATGCCTAATGTGCCAGACATGCAAACCTCGTGAAGCTACAAAACAGGACTATATGCATGCTAAATAGCAGAATCAGCATGCTATAGACAGAGCTAAGCAATCCCACAACCAATGGATCAGATCAAAGCTCTGCAGTCCTGCTATGCCCAGTCGTGAATGGTGGTGGACAATTGAACAACTAACGGAAGGAGAAGAGCCATGACCAGCTGCATCTTCAGTGATGGTGGAATCCAGTATGTGATGCAAAAGACAAGACCGAAGCGTTTGCAACCATCTTCAGCCAGAAGTGCCTAGAGGACGATCTATGCTGGCCTTCTCCTGAGGCACTCACCATCACAGAAGCCTTCAGCCAATTCAATTCATTGCATGAGTCAGCTGTGGCTCAGTTGGTAGCACCTTTGCCTCCACGTCAGAAGGTTTTAGGTTCAAGTCCCAATCTAGGACTTGAGCACAACAATGTAGGCTGATACCAGGGGAGTGCTGCAGTATTGGAGGTGTTGTCTTTTGATAAGATATTAAACTGAGGCCCCATCTGCTCTCTCAGGCAGATATAAACGATTCCAATGCACTATTTCAAAGAGCAGGAGCGTTAACTCCGGTGTCTGGGCCAATATTTATTCCTCAATCTCGGGGGGTAGGTGGCAAAGGGCAGTTGAGGCCACAATCAGATCAGCCTTGGTCTTATTGAAAGGTGGAGCAGGCACAAAGGGGCTGAATGGCCGATGCCTGCTCCTAATTTGTATGTTCATGTAATATCAAGAAACAGCTGAGCGCACTGGATACAGCAAAGGCTATGGTCTCAGACAATATCCCAGCTACACTGCTGAAGACATGTGCTGCATACCTCTAGCCAAGCTGATCCAGTACAGTTATAATACTGGCATCTACCTGACCAAGTGGAAAATTAAAATAAAAACAAGAAATGCTGGAAATATTCAGCAGGTCTGGCAGCATCTGTGGAGAGAGAATCAGAGTTAACGTTTCAGATTAGTGACCCTTCATCAGAACTCCGGTTACCCTGGTACGTCCACGAAAAGCAGAACAAAGCCAATCCAGCTGATTACCACCCCATCAGACTACACTCAATCACTAGCAAAGTGATGAAAGGTCTTGTTGACAGTGCTATCAAACAGCACTTACAAATAATCTGCTCCACAATGCTCAGTTTGGGTTCGGCCAGGAACACTTGGCTCCAGACCTCATTACAGCCTTACTCTAAACATGGACAAAAGAACTGAATTCCAAAAGTGAGGTGAGAGTGACTGCCCTTGACATCAAGGCAGCATTTGACTAAGTGCGGCATCAAGAAGCCCTAGTAAAATTGAAGTCAATGAGAATCGGGGAAAAACTCTCCACTGATTGGAGTCATACCAAGCACAAAGAAAAATGGTTGTGGTTGCTGGAGGCCAATCATTTCAGCCCCAGGACATTTCTGCAGGGGTTCCTCAGGATACTGCCCTAGGCTTCATAGCCTTCCATAGCCTTCCTTCAAACATAAGGTTAGAAGCGGCGATGTTTGCTGATGGCTACACAGTGCTCAGTTCCATTTGCAACCCCTCAGATAATGCAACAGTCGACGACCACACACAGAAAGACCTGGACAACATTCAGGTTTAGGCTGATAAGTGGTAAGTAACAGTCCTGCCATACAAGTGCCAGGTAATGACCATTCTCAATGAGAGAGACTCTAACTACCTCCCCTTGGCATTTAAGGGTACTACCACTGCTGAATTCCCAGCATCAACATCCTGGAGGTCACCATTGACCAGTAACTGAACTGGACCAGCCACATAAATATCGTGGCTACAAGAGCAGGTCAAAGGCTGGGAATTCTGAGGCGAGTAACTCACCTCCTGAAACCCAAAGCCTGCCCTCCATCTACAAGGCACAAATTAGGACTGTGATGCAATACTCTCCACTTGCTTGGATGAGTGCAGGTCCAACAACACTCAAGAAGCTCAACACCAAAGCAAAGCAGCCCACTTGGTTGGCACCCCATCCACTACCTTGAACATTCACTCCCTCCACGACTAGTGCACTGTGATGCAATGTGAACCACAAAATGCACTGCAACAACTCACTAAGGCATCTTCAATAGCACCTTCCAAACCTGTGACCTCACACATAGAACGACAAGGGCAGCAGGTTTTGAGAACACCTCTACCTCCACCTCCAAGTTCCCCCCCAAGTCACACAATCGACCTAACTAGCCATTCCTTCATCATTACTGGGTCAAATTCCTTGACTGTAACAGTTCAAGAAGGTAGCTCACCACCATCTTCTCATGTGCAATGAGGAATGGGCAATAAACGCTGGCCTTGACAGTGATGCCCACATCCAATGAATACATAGAAAAGTGCAGCTAGCAGTAGGTTTTTGGGACATTCTTGTATTTGAGCACTCAAGGGCGAACGTAGAGGAAATTGAGGTGGTTAGGCTGGAAATGGTTTCTTCCCGCTCATTTCCCCAACAATGTTGGAACCATACCATTTGCAAGTGCAAACCCAAGTCCATCCATTCAGGAAAGATACAGGAACCCCAGAGCACCTGACATGACAGGTCTCAGGGTCGGAAATAACAGGCATAGCATAATTTGGTTCAATATAAAAACTGAAAAGAGAGGAAGCTGACAAAAGTAAAAGGTACTTGACTGAAGGGAAAAACCCATTTGAAATATAAAGAAAAGACTGTCACTCAGGATGATGCAAAAGCAAATGGCAATGTTCAAACAGGAGATAATTAGGGTATAGACAAAGCATATTCCGACAAGAACTAAAAGATGGTGCAGAAAAAGCTGGAATTCCTTGGATAAATATAGAAATTAAAATTTAAATGAGACTTGCAATAGAGACATATTTAGGCTAATAATAAAGAAAATTAAGCTGAATTTGGAGTTAAAGGGACAAACAAGAAAGATGAGCAAGGCTAAGGAAGAGAATAAATAAGAATTGATAGGCAACATAAAAGGATTTGGTATTTTATGAACATATCTAAAGCAAAAATAGTTAAATAAAGAGCAGGGTAGATTATAGACGATAAATAAAATATACATATGGAGGATAAAGGAATGGAGGAGATGCAAAAGAAGTGCTTTGCCTCGATTTTCACAGAAGAGTATACTCGTGAGAATAAAAGGGTACAAGGGAAGAAGGTGGAACAAATGGATAGGATAACTATAGGTGAAGAAGTAGTCATGAAAAAGGATTATCAAGTCTATATACAACCTTACCAACAGTCCTTAAAAGGCATTGCTGGAGGCTGCCATCAAAACTTTACAATTTAAAAAAAAACTCATCAAACATGCAGCTGTTAAGACTGTACATTAAAACGGTGTACGTGGCTGCTGATCACATCCTTCTTGATTTACTTTCCAATCCTTAGGTCATCAGCTGGTGTCCCAGCCAACTGATCTTGCTGTCTCCCCCGCCCCTTCACTATCAGTGAGCTGTCTCTGGGACTGTGACTGGCACCTACTGCTCAACGGTAATAAAGAAATGAGGCTGATGACTAATTGCTGGGGTCCTACTGCTGGTCTCTTCAGTTGCATGTAGTGCGAGGTGCACCTGGATTGATTGGGGCCTCAACTTTTACAATTTATATAAATGACTTGGATGAAGGGACCGAAGGTATGGTTGCTAAGTTTGCTGACGACACAAAGATAGGTAGGAGAGTAAGTTGCGAAGAGGACATAAGGAGGCTCCAAAGGGATATAGATAGGTTAAGCGAGTGGGCAAAGATCTGGCAAATGGAGTATAATATGGGAAAATATGAACTTGTCCAATTTGGCAGGAACAATAAAAAGGCATAATTTCTAAACAGTAAGAGATTGCAGAGCTCTGAGATGCAGAGGGATCTGGGTGTCCTAGTGATTAGGATGCAGTTACAGCAAGTAATTAGGAAAGCTAATAGAATATCATTTATTGCGAGGGGCATTGAATACAAAAGTAGGGAGGTTATGCTTCAGCTATACAGGGCATTGGTGAGACCACATCTGGAGCACTGTGTATAGTATTGTCCTCCTTATTTAAGGAAGGATGTAAATGCATTAGAAACAGTTCAGAGAAAATTTACTAGACTAATAGCTGGTTTGGATAGGTTGTCTTATGAGGAAAGGTTGGACAGGCTAGGCTTGTATCCACTGGAGTTTAGAAGAGTAAGAGGCAACTTGATTGAAACATATAAGATTCTGAGGGGTCTCGACAGGGTGGATGTGGAAAGGATGTTTCCTCTTGTGGGAGAATCTAGAACTAGGGGTCACTGTTTAAAAATAGGGATCACCCATTTAAGACAGAAATGAGGAGAAATGTTTTCTCTGAGGGTCGTGAGTCTTTGGAACTCTCTTCCTCAAAAGGTGGTGTAAGCAGAGTATTTGAATATTTTTAAGGCAGAGGTAGATAGATTCTTGATAAGCAAGGTGATGAAAGGTTATTGGGGGTAGGTGGGAATGTGGAGTTGAGGTTACAATCAGATCATCCATGATCTTATTGAATGATGGAGCAGGCTCGAGGGGCTGAGTGTCTTACTCCTGCTCGTAATTCATATGTTCGAATCCCAATTCTAGCCAATCCATTGTTTAAGCTGCAAAGTGTTATAAATAATGGTACAAAGCACAAAAGCAAAAGAGCTAAAGCTATAAAAATTAATATTTAGGCCACAATTTGCATTTTGTATCCAGTTTTCCATGCCTTACTTTAGGAAAAATATCAGGGAAGGTCACCTGGAGAGAAGCCATTACATGTTCATTACATCAGTGATTCTCTTTGAGATCCTTGTTGCATGTCAAGTTTGCAGCTGCATAATCATCACTAAGGCTGATCTGGAGATCAAACTATTTGACATCCAAGTTGGGTGTCAAAAGTGAATACAAACTCAAACCAAAAGGCTGCAATTTACACTCTTCTACCTGAAAAGGAAAACTTATTATTAACAAAGTGCCTGCCTAAGGGAAATAAATTCTTAGACTATGTGTGTTGTATTCTGCCTTGGAGACTCAGAGGAATAATATAATACACAGGAATTATTTTTGTTACATTCATTCCTAGTTCTATTCTGGCAACTATTTTTCACATCATAGTAGTGAAATGTGACTCCGTAGACAAAAAAAGGTCCCACATGTTTATCATGAAATGCTCAATTAAAGATTCAATAGAGAGATTTCAGACACTGTTAATTTTTATATAATTTAAAGTAATATGTAGGTTGAGCATATTTCTTCCTCTTCTACCATCTCTATATTTGCATCTGTATAATTATAATTCTTGTAAATAAATTTGTTTATTAGCTTAAACCCGAACTACATAGTTTGATAACACAGTGTGATTTGCCTTTCACAGAGAACAGGAATGCAAAGTGGATAGCTTCTGGTGTGAAATGGCTCAGTAAAAGGTTAATTAATCATGTGACACGTTGCTTCCATTACCAGCATGCATTAAGGCAGCAAATTTCTTGATCATTGGAAGCATAACTTTGCCTATGGAAATTGCATTTTTCATCAAAGGTGAATAAAGAGAGCTTATAGGGCCAATAATACAAACAGTATTACAAAGGTAAATGTGAGATGGAAAACTTCAACCAGCCCAATGTAATCTCAATGTTTAAGTGGGAAAGATCTTGGGAAAAATATTAACCCCCAAAAACAGGTGGGTTTGGGTCGGGTGACATACAAAATGTAAAAAAATCTGAAACCCGCGCCCAATCTGCCCACATCCGATTTTAACACAGGTAGGATTGGATGGGGCAGGTAATCAACTCACTCGCAGGACGCTGACTGATCATTGAAATATTGTGATGAGGCTGTGTACCTCAAAATTAACCATCATTTTAAACTTAACTCTGTCCGGCAGGGTTTCCTGGAACTTGCCTAATGGGAGGCAAAGACTCCTTGATCCAGGAGGTAAGTCTCTTCCCACTTACCTGCTGGATCCAATTTGCCTGCTTCACCCACCCGCTGCAAGCCTTCCAATCTCCCCCTCCGACTGTTCTATTCTGTCCCCCCACTGCGGCTCTTCTCATCTCCCCCTGACACTGACCCTCTTGCTCTCCCCAAAATGCCTCCTCGGCCTCTGATCCCTCCTTTCCGCTCTCCGACTGTAGTTTGTTGCAAAAGGCCTAACGACCTGACAGTCAACAGTTAAACTTGACAGGACCAGAGCAAAATCCATTTTTCCAGGTTTCCCAACCTCAAAACAGTTCCCCAGCTACCACCCTATCCCCCAACTCACCCCTGCCTCTGAGCCAACGTTCAGCCTTCTAAGTCTATTAATATAATGCTGGCAATACTTCAGCATCAACAGGAATGTTTTCTCTTGCCTTTCCTATAAAATAAAGCTTCTCATCTCTGGTATCATCCTGGTGAATCTCTTCTGTACTTTCTCACAATACACTGACCATCTAAAATTTCATATTGTCAAGAAAATACAATTGCCAAATGAGAAATATTAATTTATTGGCTGAAAACTTACATTAAGCTTTTAATGGAAAATATCTGACAGCTAATTGTTTTGAAAAACTGGCAACCAAGATGGCCACTGCAATTTGCATCTGAAATACCAGGAGATTGAATTGGAGACACAAGTCAAACAAGAAGCCCAGCCAGGACAATGCTTTGGCTAACTGAGTAGATTATCCATATCACCCTCGTTAGCAGGACATTCAAAGCCATCTCGAGGCATTCATGAATGGAGACACCCCTCCAGGGGGAAAAAATTCAGACAATACCACCTGAGAGGAGTTTTGGGTTTTAGATTTTGGACCTCATTAAAAACAAAGGGGATTGAGAAAACTATGCGAACACCTCCCCAGGCTGTGGAAAAACTGGGAGTTTTGTTACACACAAGAGACCAGCAGTAACTGAGACTGCAGTAGCAGAGAAGGCTGTGTGCCTCCCTTTCTCTATCTCTCTCTCTCCAGAAAACATCAAGTTTGAAAACTGTCTGCAACTGTGAACCCTCCAAGCCTACAGATTGCTACAGAGCCCAGGGGAAGAGAGCCACCAAGAAGACTGCCTCCAAGAAAACCCTGTGCTAAGCGGGCCAGCCACAAAGTACACTGTGACCAGCCAAAGACTTCAGAATACAACTTCACCCGGAAGCAGTTGATGTAATCTGCATGGACTTCAGTGGGCTTTTGATAAGGTTCCGCATGGGAGATTGGCCAACAAGGTAAGAGCCCATGGGATCCAGGGCAATTTGACAAATTGGATCCAATATTGGCTTAGTGGCAGGAGGCAGAGGGTAATGGTCAAGGGTTGTTTTGCGAGTGGAAGCCTGTGACCAGTGGTGTACCACAGGGATCGGTGCTGGGACCCTTACTGTTTGTAGTGTACATTAATGATTTAAATATGAATAAAGGAAGTATGGTCAGTAAGTTTTCAGATGACACAAAAATTGGTGGTGTTGTAAATAGTGAGGAGGAAAACTTTTGATTACAGGATGATATAGATGGGCTGATAAAATGGGCAGAGCAGTGGCAAATGGAATTTAATCCTGAGAAGTGTGAGGTGATGCATTTTGGGAGGACTAACAAGGCAAGGGAATATACAATGGGTGGTAGGACCCCAGGAAGTACAGAGGGTCAGAGGGACCTTGGTGTATTTGTCCATAGATCATTGAAGGCAGCAGCACAGGTAGATAAGGTGGTTAGGAAGGCATATGGGATCCTTGCCTTTATTAGCTGAGGCATAGAATATAAGAGCAGGGAGGTTATGATGGAGCTATATAAAATGCTTGTTAGGCCACAGCTGGAGTACTGTGTACAGTTCTGGTCACCACACTATCGGAAGGATGTGATTGCACTGGAGAGGGTGCAGGGGAGATTCACCAGGATGTTGCCAGGGCTGGAGCATTTCAGCTATGAAGAGAGACTGGATAGGCTAGGGTTGTTTTCCTTAGAGCAGAGAAGGCTGAGGGAAGACCTGATAGAAGTAAACAAAATTATGAGGGACATAGATAGGGCAGATAGGAAGAAACTTTTTCCCTTATTGGAGGTGTCAATAACCAGGGGGCATAGATTTAAGGTAAGGGGCAGGAGGTTTAGAAGGGATTTGAGGAAAACAAATTTCACCCAGACGGTGGTTGGAATCTGGAACACACTACCTGAAGGGGTGGTAGAGGCAGGAACCCTCAGGACATTTAAGTATCTAGATGAGCACTTAAAAAGCCACAGCATACAAGGCTACGGGCCAAGTGCTGGAAAATAGGATTAGAATAGATAGATGCTTGATGGACAGCACGGACATGATGGCCGAAGGGCCTGTTTCTGTGCTGTATAAAGCTATGACTCTATGATTCTAAGACCACTGAATCATCCAACCTCAGACTATGTATTTAACTTATATTTATTCTAGACTTTAATCCAACCAAAAAAAACTACTTGCCACTTTGTAATCTATTTGTGTGCGTGCGATCCTCGTGTGAATGTGTAACGTATTTTAAACTCAAGAAACGCTGCCCGATTGGTTCTTTCATGATCACATTAAAGGTAAAAGGTAAAAAGATGGTAAGCACAACCACTGTTGCAGTCAGAAAAGAGGAAGAGCAAGAGGGGTAACTTTGACCCCCTCCTCACCTGGCTGTGACAATATGATAAAGATATATTCAAGATTTTATAATTTGAAATAATCGGGAGATCTGCTCTGATCACAATCAGCAAAAACAATGAAGTATTCTCTTTATTTTGGCCTAGTAACTAGTTGTAAACGACCAAATTTGGCCTGGGCCTCTTTTTGTTTTAAATTGAACACAGCCAGCCAAGGAACATTTCATTTGAGTATACTTTTTCCTGCTTTGCTGGCTCGAGGAATTTAATTTATGAGGTGGCCCTTACATATGAAGAACAACTACCCCCCCCCCAACCCGCATCTTTCTTGCTTGAATGCCTCAAACCAACATTTAAAAATTTAAATACATTTTTAATTCTCTTTAGTTAGAAAACCTTTAAGATCTCTCCATGAGTGGAATACTTTGATCCAGGTGCCAATTTTGATTTTACATCTTCTGTTCCTGGACAATGGGCGTGCACATGCTTTACAAAATAGAAATAAAACTTTATTCTTAACTTTTTAAAGATTTTATTCAACCACTGAAATAAACATCAAACTCTCATTTAACTTTTCATGTAGTGAAGAAGATTTTTGCTATTTTTGCTGTCATACCCAAGTTGCTGAAATCTGTTGAAGGCACAACTTGTGATTCACGGAAAGACAAGGCAGCATAAAGATTTTATCAGTCACAACAGTAGTAAATGTTGACCTGACTTGATTGAGTTAATATGCTTCTGTCTGTATTGGGACCTTCCCAGTTAATTTTCTTAAGTGAAATACGTTAGCACGTGATTGAAAGCATTTGTACAACACAATTGTAAACAGGGAACTGCCGCGATAAAGACAAAAATGTACGCCCCCCCCCCCAAAAAAAGCGGGAAGATGGCGGGGGGAGGGGGGGGGGGCATAAAATGGAGCGGGATTTTCCGGGGGCCCTTCCCGACCGGTTTCCGCCTCCGCTGCCATTCCGCAAGGTGGCGGTGGCAGCGATAAACAGCCCACCCACCCCAGGCCAATCAGGGTCCTTAAGTGGCCAGTTAACAGCCACTTAAGGGCCTCCACCCGCCTCCATGAGGATTTTACCCTTGGCAAGTGGGCAACCCAGGCCCGAGAAAAGCCGCCTGGCAAAAGCAGGTGGCGCTCTAACGGCCTGGGGTGGGGCCCTCATGATCCTGTACCCAATGGAGGGCCACCCCTGCTGCCCCAACCACACTTAATACGCCCTCTGTCCCCCCAGTTGACCACTCTTGCCTCTCCAGGGGCCGACCGATCACCACCAGTGAGGCAACAAAAACATACCTTAGTTCCGGGGCTCCCTGACATCATCTTGAAGCTGGGCTGCAGTCCCAGCAGTGGCTACCATTCCTGGTGGCACTGCTGGGACTGCCGGCCCGCTGATTGGCCGGCAGCTCCAGTAGTCAGGACTTCCTGCCTCAAGCAGGTGGAAGTCTTGCCTCAGAACAATGAAAGGCCAGGGAACCACAAAATGCGGGTTGGATCCCCAGGCCAGGCGGAAGCGTGTTCGCCACCAACTTTTCTGTCGGCAGACGGCTCCCGTCTGCCGAAGGAAAAATCCAGCCCAAAGTCATGGAATGAACATGAGATTGGGAGAGAGTATACAAACATACAGACAAACAGAATTGACAGGCAGGAAAAGATTAACTGGTCCATCAGACCTACACCGCACCATGATAGCCCGAGTATCATGACTAAACACTTCCTCTCTCACTCCCATTATCTCCCATCCACCCCTGCAGCCATGTAATCTCCTGTAAATGGAATCCATGATGACAAACTGGAACAAAGGACTGCATTAGTCCAACTTGTTTCTATGGTATGTTTTGTTACTTACAAGTCGACTGGAAGTCCTTTATAATTGTTTGACAACTATAATAAGATTAAGTTATATAAAGGCAAAGCTAGCTTTAGTTTCTAGAATACAGTAATAAACCAGTTTGGTTTATAATTATTGAGGGCTGGTTCCTTGATAATTGGATTGTGCCACTAATCAACAACAACAACTTAAATTTAAATGGAGCCTTTAAAGTAATTAAAATATTCCAAGGTGCTTCCTAGGAGCATTATAAAACAAAATATGGCACTGAGCCACATAGAGATATTGTGATGGAATATAGGTATACTAGGCTTAATAAGTAGCATTTAGATATAATTAATATATTATGCCTTTTGGAATTAAAGATTGAATAAATGGTCAGTTTTCAAGACTCACTGAAGTTCCCCTTTAAGAAGGTAGAGTTAAAAATTTCAAGGTCTTTCAAGGTCCCTGTTATGAACCAGAAACAAGTTGGGAAATCCATTTCAATGTCTCTGTTGCCAGGGAATTTTAAGATAAACACACACATTGAAATATCCTGTGTCACATTAGTAAGAGGTAGCAATTAACTTAATTAGGTTATGGGGTTGTTGATGCAGACAGATCGGCTCAAAAGATTGCTTTAAGGTACCATAAAAAAGGCAATTATAGATAATAAAATAATAAATGAAAATGGACTTACAGG
Organism: Heterodontus francisci; assembly: GCF_036365525.1. Classification (NCBI taxonomy): domain Eukaryota; kingdom Metazoa; phylum Chordata; class Chondrichthyes; order Heterodontiformes; family Heterodontidae; genus Heterodontus; species Heterodontus francisci. The sequence continues at coordinate 138,763,721 of NC_090374.1, forward strand.
AACAAGAGGACAAGTAAACACATGACCAGATAAATGCTCACAACTTCAAGAACAGGGGATTTCCAGCAAAATGTTAAGTGGAGAGGTAGCTAATGATACTACCAAATATGGATCTTAAAAGCAGGAAAAAACGCACACAGAAAGGTAACACCTATATGCTAAAAAGTCAGATCATACCTTAGCAATAGTATAAACATGAGAGTTTCTGAAGCAAAGATTATAAGTGTTGAATTCCTCAAACAATACTTCTCACCCTATGCCTTACTCAGGGGATTTAAGGTAAAAGTTTACTTTAAATTTTGATATATATTCTAAGATATTTTGCTGTAACATTCGCAAGGTTAAACTTCTGGATTCTATGTTAGAAATAAGATTACATCTTACATCTCTTCGTAATATTTGATATTGTGATATACTTATCCACTTAGAAGTGTATTGCATGTTAAATTCTTAAATAAATATATAAAAGTTAATAAATCGTCTCATGTAGTATCCTGTATACAACTACAAGAACCCCCTCTCTGTGTCGCTTTACGTATTGAAGAGACTTTCCCAGAACCCTTATAATATCTGGGATATTTATGACTTAGCCATAATTATTTAAAATAGGGTATCCGAAAGATGGTAATATTCTCTGTTAGTTTTCTAAGGCTAGTTCAATTCTTTGGACCCACATAAGTGTCTGTAAGAATTTGTCTGGTTTGAACTTAATTAAGGGAGATTAATAGGGATGTACTCCTGATTTGGTTTAGTCCCCATAAGGGGTTAAAGTCATAAATCACTTCTGTTGGTGCCCAAAAACATGGTCTTGTTGTTAACAGAATCCTGTACTTATATGATAGTCTTTAATGTTTATTTCAGATTTATAAGTACGGAAGGAATGCTTACTGTCATTGGTATTAAGACCCTGATTTAAGAATCCAGAGACCACAAACTCTTGATCACGGTTTGTGGATCTTAAATCAGAACTCCCTCATTCTACTTTTGAGGTTTGGAAATTTACTTTAAAGTTCACTTTAAATCCTAATTGAGGTTAGGTCCTGACACATTTTAAGTATGCTGTAGCTGCAGCATTACGGTATGCTGTGGAAAAGGCAGACCCTATTGAACCCGCATTAATTTGTACAGATAGTGACGATTGTAAACAGGCTTACAACCAAGACCTTATGTTCTGGGAGCAAACAGGCTTTACCAATTATAAAGGTAAACCCATAAAACACAAGTCAAAGTGGGAAGATCTTCCCCATTTACGAAAGGGGAAACATAATTGTCAGGTAATTCATGAACCCGGGCATACCACCGGTTCAGTACATTCAAAGGCAACAGTCTTTCAGATGGACAGGCAAAACATTCAGTCTGCATGACACTCCCTTGAGGAGGGCCTGTCATAGTTAATGTAATCACTAGGGCAGAACGGGCAGCTAATCAGGATGAGGAACTGATTCAACTATTAGACCCGAAGAAAGAGAATCCAAAAGAATATCCATCAAAGTACTTCTTTTCGGAGACCCCGACTGGTATTGTACTGGTTAAGTTGCCCAAGGGTGTCCGGGAGGTACCTCCGAATCACAAAGGAGAACAGTTTGTAAAAGAAGCTCATGAGGGTATAGGTCAGGTGCATAGTGGTGCCCGAACAACATTCTGCAAATTGACTCCTTTATGTTGGTGGCCAGGCATGCTTAAAGCCTGTAAAACATATGTGGCAAATTGTGAGCCATGGAATTTGATCAACAAATCAAACTGCCACGGTTGGCTCCTCTGAAGCCTATTAAATCAATGGAAAATTTTTTTATTGATTTCATTGGACCACTACCCCCATCAATGGGGTATAAACATGTTCTTGTTTATGTTGATGGCTGCACTTCTTTCTGCTGGCTGATCCCCATAAAAACTGTTTCAGAAACTGCACTTGTCAATGCTATTAGATTAGATTAGATTAGAGATACAGCACTGAAACAGGCCCTTCGGCCCACCGAGTCTGCGCCGAACATCAACCACCCATTTATACTAATCCTACACTAACCCTATCGTATTCCTACCAAACATCCCCACCTGTCCCTATATTTCCCTACCACCTACCTATACTAGTGACAATTTATAATGGCCAATTTACCTATCAACCTGCAAGTCTTTTGGCTTGTGGGAGGAAACCGGAGCACCCAGAGAAAACCCACGCAGACACAGGGAGAACTTGCAAACTCCACACAGGCAGTACCCGGAATCGAACCCGGGTCCCTGGAGCTGTGAGGCTGCGGTGCAAACCACTGCGCCACTGTGCCGCCCATGTATTACTGACATTATTACTGCAGCTGGCCCATCCAAAATCCGACACTCTAATCAAGGCGGAGCCTTTGTTTCCAAAGTTTTCAAAGACTATTGTGTGAAAAGGGGGATTGGATGAGAGCACAGCACACCACGTCATCCGCAGTCAGCGGGACTGGTGGAACATAAAAAACAGGAAGTAAAAAAGCAATTGACCAAACTGTTGAGAATCAGAGGGAATAAGTGGGCCACCATCATTTTGGAGGTGTAGCTATCACTAAATAATGTGTCCATTTGTGTATCAAAGACAGTGTTCCCTAGAACACCGCATTATTTAATGTATGGTGTTGAAATGCATACGCCACTTACTCGCGGTTCTTTTGTTGCCTCAACGCTTTCTGACTCCTTGACCCTACAGCAACAAGTAGATTTGAAACATGAAATAACAGATCAAATTCATGAAATTGATCAAAGGATCAGAGAGAAGAAAAGACAAAAACAGGTAATTAACAAAGCTTCGCAACCTGTAACCGGGGAGTGGGTTCAGGAGAGAAGGTTTGAACAAAAACCTGGTTTGAGTGGAAGAAACCTGTTCAAATACATTCTGTTATTAATGAAAGAACTGTCAAAATATTTGCTAACCAGCTGAATGGCAAGCAATCTTTTAAAATTGTCTCTGTAGACAACCTGAAGAGGTGTCCTGAAGGGTACAGGAATGGAGGAACAGTACAAGGTGCAGTTGTACACTATCTTTCAGAACCCAGCCTGGAGGATGGCATCGGGAACAACACTAGTCAAACTGCAACCAACACCGTCAATAACTGTTCCTCCCCCATGCAGGACCTCGCAGCACCTCAAAGGTTGGTTTCACAGGGAACCACACTTGACGCTACGAGTGATAGTCAAGTCACAACGACGGAAGAAGAAAGCCCTGTGGAAAAGGAATGAAGCACTGCAGACTCTCAGTGATGGGACTTGCTCTCGTGTACAGCAAGGATTAAGATACTGGAGGATTATTTGTTACAAGTCATCTTACTGCAGGCAGTGCATGTGACATGCCAAAGATGTCTTACTGCTTGAACACCTCACACTATGCGATTTCTTGCAGAGAAGCAGAAATGGAACAAAGAAGAGTACAGCACAGGAACAGGCCATTCGGCCCTCCAAGCCTCCGCCGATCTTGATGCCAGTCTAAAGTAAAACCTCCTGCACTTCTGGGGACCGTATCCCTCTATTCCCATCCTATTCATGTATTTGTCAAGATGCCTCTTAAACGTCGCTATTGTACCTGCTTCCACCACCTCCCCCGGCAGCAAGTTCCAGGCACTCACCACCCTCTGTGTAAAGAACTTGCCTCGCAAATCCCCTCTAAACATTACCCCTCACACCTTAAACCTATGTCCCCTAGTAACTGACTCTTCCACCCTGGGAAAAAGCTTCTGACTATCCACTCTGTCCATGCCGCTCATAACTTTGTAAACCTCTATCATGTCGCCCCTCCACCTCTGTCATTCCAGTGAAAGCAATCCAAGTTTATCCAACCTCTCCTCATAGCTGATGCCCTTCAGACCAGGCAACATACTGGTAAACCTCTTCTGTACCCTCTCCAAAGCCTCCACATCCTTCTGGTAGTGTGGCGACCAGAATTGCACGCAATATTCTAATGTGGCCTAACTAAGGTTCTGTACAGCTGCAGCATGACTTGCCAATTTTTATACTCTATGCCTCGACCGATGAAGGCAAGCATGCCATATGCCTTCTTGACTACCTTATCCACCTGCGTTGCCACTTTCAGTGACCTGTGGACCTGTACGCCCAGATCTCTCTGCCTGTCAATACTCCTAAGGGTTCTGCCATTTACTGTATACTTCCCACCTGCATTAGACCTTCCAAAATTCATTACCTCACATTTGTCTGGATTAAACTCCATCTGCCATTTCTCAGCCCAAGTCTCCAACCGATCTATATCCTGCTGTATCCTCTAACAATCCTCATCACTATCCGCAACTCCACCAACCTTTGTGTCGTCCGCAAACTTACTAATCAGACCAGCTACATTTTCCTCCAAATCATTTATATATACTACAAACAGCAAAGGTCCCAGCACTTATTCCTGTGGAACACCACTAATCACAGCCCTCCATTCAGAAAAGCACCCTCTGTCTTCTATGACTGAGCCAGTTCTGTATCCATCTTGCCAGCTCACCTCTGATCCCGTGTGACTTCACCTTTTGTACCAGTCTGCCATGAGGGACCTTGTCAACGGCTTTACTGAAGTCCATATAGACAACATTCACTGCCCTTCCTTCATCAATCATCTTCGTCACTTCCTCAAAAAACTCAATCAAATTAGTGAGACACGACCTCCCCTTCACAAAACCATGCTGCCTCTCGCTAATAAGTTCGTTTTTTTCCAAATGGGAGTAAATCCTGTCCCGAAGAATCCTCTCTAATAATTTCCCTACCACTGACGTAAGGCTCACCGGCCTATAATTTCCTGGATTATCCTTGCCACCCTTCTTAAACAAAGGAACAACATTGGCTATTCTCCAGTCCTCTGGGACCTCACCTGTAGCCAATGAGGATACAAAGATTTCTGAAAAGACCCCAGCAATTTCTTCCCTTGCCTCCCTCAGTATTCTGGGGTAGATCCCGTCAGGCCCTGGGGACTTATCTACCTTAATGTTTTGCAAGACGCCCAACACCGCCTCCTTTTTGATAACGACATGACCGAGACTATCTACACTCCCTTCCCTAGACTCATCATCCACCAAGTCCTTCTCCTTGGTGAATACTGATGCAAAGTACTCATTCAATACATCACTAATTTCCTCTGGCTCCACACATAGATTCCCTCCTCTGTCCTTGAGTGGGCCAACCCTTTCCCTGGTACCCTCTTGCTCTTTATATACGTATAAAAAACCTTGGGATTTTCCTTAATCGTGTTTGCCAATGACTTTTCATGATCCCTTTTAGCCCTCCTGACTCCTTGCTTAAGTTCCTTCCTACTGTCTTTATATTCCTCAAGGGCTTCATCTGTTCCTAGCCTTCCAGCCCTTACAAATGCTTCCTTTTTCTTTTTGACTAGGCTCACAATATCCTATCACAACATTTTACTGCATTTGCCCTGAGTGACATTTGGAGGGGAGGTAATGCAAGTGATGTTCTTATGCATCATAGCATTGGAAAAGTGCAATGGTACTAAGGAAAACATGGCGGAATGGCTCTTCTTTGTATCGCCAAGTTAGCTTCTGATGGAATGTACACCTGTTATAAAAATAATCAGGTTTTGAATAACACTTCTATCCAGGTGACCTTAGAATTCCCTGATGTTAAGCTCTTTTCATTTTATTCCTGGTATGAGAACATTGGCTGGAATGTGACTGAAAATGGACTAAAGCACATTTTGGTTTATCTCAACAGGACTTTATCGGTTCAAGATCAAGCAGCAGCTATAGCACTTTATTTCTCTACCTCATCACATGGTTTCATCGATTGCTTATTGATATTTGACATGTTGAGATACAGTCGTTTTATTGAACATTTTGCGACCTTGGATCACTGATGCTTCACACAGTTTTATTCTGAACTTTGCGATGGAATTAAAAGATTTATATTTGGAGAATTTTGATGATCCATGTAAAAACGCGGACTATGATTGTTGTCGATGTAGTCTATTGTATTATTGCACAGTTTTACATAATGGGTAATGACATTTATTGAATGTTTATATTTTAGACATTACTTAGTTTAAACAACCTATTTTTGTTGTTCGCGTTTATACGGATCATGAGGGGGGTATGATGGAATTTAGGTATAATAGGCTTAATTAGGTCGCATTTAGATATAGTTAATATATTATACCTTTTAGAATTAAAGATTGAATAAATGGTCAGTTTTCAAGACTCACTGACATTCCCCTTTCAGAACGTAAAGTTAAAAATTTCAAGGTCTTTCCAGAACAAGTTGGGAAATCCATTTCAGTGTCTCTGTTGCCAGGGAATTGAAAGATAAACACACACATTGAAATATACTGTGTGACATCAGTAAGAGGTGGCAATAAATTTAATTAGTTTATGGGGTTGTTGATGCAGACAGATCGGCTCAAAGGTTGCTTTAAGGTACCATAAAAAAGGCAATTATAGATAATAAAACAATAAATGAAAATGGACTTACAGGAACAAGACACAATTATAAACATTCTGACCAGATAAATGCTCACAACTTCAAGAACAGCAAAACATTAAGTGGAGAGTTAGCTAATGACACTACCAAATTTGAATCTTAAAAGCAGGAAAAACACACACAGAAGGGTAACACATAAATGCTAAAAAGTCAGATGATATCGTAGCAACAGTATAAACATGAGTTTTTGAAGCAAGGATTTGAAGTGTTGAATTCCTAAAAACAATACTTCTCACCCTATGCCTTACTCGGGGAAGTTAAGGTAAAAGTTTACTTTAAATCTTGATGGATATTCTAAGATATTTTTTGCTGTAACATTAGCAAGGTTAAACTTTTGGATTCTATGTTAGAAATAGGATTACGTCTTATATCTCTTAGTAATATTTGATATTGTGATATACTTATCCACTTAGAAGTGTATTGCATGTTAAATTCTTTAATAAATATATAAAAGCTAATAAATCATCTCATGTAGTATTCTGTATACAACTACAAGAACCCCCTCTCTGTGTCTCTTTAAGTAGAGAGATACTTATTGAAGAGAGTTTCTCAGACCTTTATAATATCTGGGATATTTATGACTTAGCCATAATTATTAAAAATAGGCTATCCGAAAGATGGTGATAATCTCTGTTAGTTTTCTTTCTTTGAGGAAAATCTAGTTCAATGCTTTGCATCCAAATAAGTGTTTATAAGAATTTGTCTGGTTTGAACTTAATTAAGACATATTCATAGGGATATACTCCTGGTTTGGTTTAGTCCCTATAAGGGGTTAAAGTCATAAATCACTTCAATATTAGGTCAGATAACCAAAAGCTTGGTCAAAGAGGTAGGTTGTAAGGAGTGTCTTAAAGGAAGAAAGTGAGGTAGAGAAGCAGAGTGATGTAGAGAGGGTCGTCCAGAGCTTAAGACCCAGGTAGCTGAAGGCACGGCCACCAATGGTGGAGCAATTAAAATTGGGGATGCTCAAGAGGCCAGAATTAGAGGAGCACAGATATCTCAGAGGGTTGTGGGGATGCAAGAGATGACAGAGATTGGGAGCGACGAGGCCACAGAGGGATTTGAAAACAAAGATGAAAATTTTAAAATCAAGATGTTTTTTGACCAGAAGCCGATGCAGTTGAGCGAGCACAGTAATAACTTGGTGAGAGTTAAGACATGATCAGCAGAGTTTTGGATGACCTCAAGTTTATGAAGGGTAGAATGTGGGAGACCAGCCAGGAGTGTGTTGGAATCTAGAGGTAGCAAAGGCCCGAATGAGGGTTTCAGTGGCAGATGCACTGAGACAGGGGTGAAGTTGGGCAATGTGTACTGAGTTTTCTAATTAATATGTTGATTAAAATATTCCCCATCGCTATAGCTGTACCTGAAAAAGTCACATAAGCTATGTGGTTTTCTGGTCACATGTTAAAAAACTGTGGAAATCCCTTTGGTCAGAATGCATATGCCAAGCAGTACATCCTGTTTCTCCAAAGTAACTTTTGCACTACAAAACAGAACTATTGTGACATTTTTTCTTTCTTTTTTTTAATCAATTCTTGTACATTAGTACGAATGGAATAATTATACCTGACCAACTGACTACATTTTAAATTTCCCTTGGTTCAGGGTTAGTGGTGAGTTAACAGACTAATCAACCTGGATATTAACTGCCAGTTGGTTTCCGGTGAGAAAACGCACTGCAAATGCATATCCTGCCTACCCATTGCAGAATGAAACACAGCCAATTTTAACAGCCAGTCTTCATTTTAAATTCTGCCTATCGACTTGGAGAAAATTCTGAAGGAGCGAATCTATCACCACTTGGACGGGAGAAAATTCTGAAGGAAAGAATCTATCACCACTTGGAGAGGCAAAATTTGATTAGGAATAGTCAGCATGGCTTTGTCAGAGGGAGGTCATGCCTAACAAATTTGATTGAATTTTTTGAGCATGTAACCAGGTATGTAGATGAGGGTAGTGCAGTTGAAGTAGTTTACATGGATTTCAGCAAAGCCTTTGACAAGGTCCCACATGGGAGACTTATCAAGAAAGCAAATGCACATGGGATACAAGGTAACTTGATAAGATGGATTCAAAATTGGCTTAGCTGTTGGAGACAGAGAGTGATGACAGACGGCTGTTTTAGTGACTGGAAGCCAGTGTCCAGTGGCGTACCACAGGGATCTGTGCTGGGTCCCCTATTGTTTGTCATTTATATAAACGACCTAGATGACTATGTGGGGGGTAGGATCAGTAAGTTCGCGGATGACACAAAGATTGGCCGAGTGGTTAACAGTGAGGTGGAGTGTCTTAGGTTACAGGAAGATATGGACGGGATGGTCAAATGGGCAAAAAAGTGGCAGATGGAATTTAACCCTGAAAAGTGTGAGGTGATACACTTTGGAAAGAGTAATGTGACACAGAAGTATTCAATGAATGGCCTGACATTGGGATGTTCCAAGGAACAAAGGGACCTTGGCGTGTTTGTCCATAGATCTCTGAAGGCAGAAGGGCAGGTTTATAGGGTGGTGAAAAAGGCATATGGGACACTTGCCTTTATCAATCGAGGCATAGATTACAAAAGCAAGGAGGTCATGTTGGAGTTGTACAGAACTTTGGTAAGGCCACAGCTGGAGTACTGTGTGCAATTCTGGTCACCACATTATAGGAAGGATGTGATTGCATTGGAGAGGGGGGCAGAGGCGATTCACCAGGATGTTGCCTGGGATGGAACATTTAAGCTATGAAGAGAGGTTGGATAGGCTTGGGTTGTTTTCACTGGAGCAGAGAAGACTGAAGGGAGACCTGATTGAGGTGTACAAGATTATGAGGGGCATGGACAGGGTGGATAGGGAGCAGCTGTTCCCCTTAGTTGAAGGGTCAGTTACTAGGGGTCACAAGTTTAAGGTGAGGGGCAGGAGGTTTAAGGGGGATTTGAGGAAGAACTTCTTTACCCAGAGGGTGGTGACGGTCTGGAATGCCCTGCCTGGGAGGGTGGTAGAGGCAGGTTGCCTCACATCCTTTAAAAAGTACCTGGATGAGCACTTGGCACGTCATAACATTCAAGGCTATGGGCCAAGTACTGGCAAATGGGATTAGGTAGACAGGTCAGGTGTTTTAATGCATCGGTGCAGACCCGATGGGCCGAAGGGCCTCTTCTGCACTGTATTATTCTGTGATTCTGTAATTCTCTGACTTCCTACCGAGAACAGGCGGCAAGTCATCAGGAAGCAGCAGAAAGTTGTGGAGAACAGAGACTGTGTGCCGACACAAAGCAGGGGATGAGACTGGCTTTGGGGGCCGTGTGCAATATGGGAGTCCTAACCTTTCATTGTGCGACCCAGGGGGCACTCCTGCTCCTCCTGGTCCCACAACAAAAGTGAACCAAAAGTACCAGTTTGGGTACTTTTCTGGTCCTGGCTTCTTACTTTGACTTCACCTGGTGAGAAAGTGAGATTGGCTTCCCTACTCACGCCACCAGTTAAAATATGGAACAATGAGCTGCTGACAGCTTTCTGGTGGGTAATTAATGTGCACAACTTTAACTGACCACCTGACTTGGTTTTCATCAAGCAGGTAGGGTTAAAGCCAATCCCATCATGTTTTTGGTAGCAAATTATAAAATTATCAGAAAAACAAAAATTGGTACAGTGCCAACAAAATTGTATTTGTGTTACCCTGAGGAGAGGTTGGGAACTGCAGTGTTTGATTTTTTTGTATTACCACTAATTTTATATTGCCACTGCATGCAAATCATGTCAAGTCTTTAATGATATACGTCATGTGTTCTTCAAAGGGTATAACATTTTAGTTCTGGTTAATAACTGCAATCAGTTAGAAGTTATAAAAGGGCAAAAATAATTTTAAGAAGGTAGTAATAATTAAATGCTAGGTATTTGATGATGTCCTTGTGTCACTAGTCGACTACACATTCTCAATGATTTAATGCACTCCTGAGTAAGACTATTTGCTACAGCTACAAGAACAAAAAGGTCACATCTTGTAGTTGAGTCTTCTGAGGTGGAATTGAGAAAGTCCCCTTTGATCTTAATATAAATGTCAGGCAGCATACATCAATCTTTTAATCATCCCTTTTGTCTCGCAAAGGAAGCTTCAGGGCAGTTAAATTAATAGTATTTGCACCCATGTCTGATCTGAGTCCAAGTTCTTGAATCACAGGTTGTCAAAGTTTACGGAAAAATATTAACATTTTCGTAGCCTAAGGATAACAATGTAGAAACCATGGATAGACTGATCAAATCAGCAATCTTCCAATGATCCAGATGAAATTTTGATTCTGCAGTGAGTTCGAGAATGAAGTTAAATTTGGCAAAGCACAAAACTTAAGCCGTGATTGTAACTTGGGCACAGGAGCAAGCATGGGGTCAGAAGGGTGAGCATCACTGATGTGAGGCCTGGACCTTATAGAAATAGACCGGACCCAACTCTCAAATGCATCCAGCAGCAATGACATCTGGCCAGCAGGCAGAAGTTGGGTGCAGCCTTGGACCTGTGAGAACAGTCAATGGCAAGACAAGTGAAAGGGAACTGGGTGTCCGGGCAATTGGGGAATACCCAAGACAGGGGACCCACAGATTTTTTTTATGGGGTCCAGAGGAGCAGTTAAAATCAGGACTTTGGTCTTTATTTTTTTGCTGTTTTTATAAATATTTTTCCCTTTTTTGTCTCCATTCAAGTAATATGTGCCTGGAAATGTACAGCTAGAAGTCTGCATTTAATTTTCTTCTAAATATTTTGTTGACGCTCTATTCCCTAGTCTATAAATATTGATCTGCTAAGCAAGCTATGTAAGTGGCATTCACATCACTTCATTATGGCTGTGAGGCATGGGCAACCTACTGACATCACATAAAGCACCTAGATGCATTCCACCTTTGCTGCTTAAGATCTATCTGCAACATAAAATGACAGGACAAAATCCCAAACACCGAAGCTGTTGCAAGGTGCAGCATACCTGGTATCGAGAGTATGCTCATCAGAGGTCAGCTTCTCTGGGTTGACCACGTGGTTCGCATGGAGGATTCCCACATACCAAAGGTCATATTCTACAGCCAGCTGAGCACACGAACCCGCACCATATGAGATCCCAAACTTAGATACAAAGACATTCTGAAAGCCAATCTCAGAGCCTGTAAATTGGACCCCACTTCATGGGAAAAAGCAACCATAGACAGATCCAAATGGAGAGGTTTCTGTCATTAAGTAATGTCAACATTTGAGGAGAGCAGTGCCAGGTCCCTTCAGGACAAGTGAGCATGCTGCAAAGCCAGTGCCTTCACCCACCCCTTCTACAGTGACTTTATATGTAATATTTGCAATTGGATCTGCAAATCAAGATTTGGTTTAACATCACATATGAGACATCAACCTAGACAGTGAGCAACCAGTGTCTTGCTGAACACTCATCCGTCGAAGTGATTGGAGAATATTTCATCGTAAATATTGATCACTGTTTCAGGGATAGTTGCGTTAAAATGTTGCAAGTTAAGAAGCAAAAAAAAAACAACTAAAGAGCATTTGTTCCAGTTACAGGTTAAATTCTATTGATTCTAAAATTTGGGAAATAGTTTAATTCAAACTTAATGGGAAAGGCAAGCTGAGTGAGGATTCAAAAATCTGCAGGCAGCAATTCCAGCAATTATGCCAGCATTGTACTGTCGGCAACCTCTTTATGGGGTTCATGGACATTCCCTAATTAATCTGCCATTGGCATCCATCGGTGCCACTAGGGCACAACCCTTCAAAATATGCTGGAGTGGGGCATCTTGAGGCATGCATTGTTGGTTAGACGTTTTGCTGTATCCTTCAAGCTTGAATATAATTTGTGCTGTAACTCATTGGAAGTGCAAGCTGATGAAAATACAGTGAAGCATCTAGGACCTTAGGGAATGACGGGACCCGCAGTGTACCTCCTTAACCAATGAGATTTAAGTATTGAGAGAAAAAAAGAGAAACGAAGGAGAAGGAGGGTGAATCAGGGTGGGTGAATTAGATTCAAATCAGGTACAGACAGGGAAATAAAAAGAGGGAAAAAAGATTGGATTGAGAGAGGGATTAAAAAAGAGACAAAAAGGAAAATAAATAAATAAAATTAAGAATGTAATATTTTAATAATCTCTTAACAACAATTTACAATATGCAGGAACGAGACTCAACAGTTTAAATTGTTCTTGCCCTGAAATAATTGACTAGGCTGAAATAATTGACTGGCACCTGCACTGACAATTATCACATCAGTAACATGGTATTTACTCTGTAATTAGTTTCAGGCAAGTTTAATGGGCAATTAATGTACAAATCCAGCAAATTCTTAAAAATAGCAGGAGGCTAAGGGCGAGAGCTGTTTATGCGAGGCAAGCAGTGGAATGTTGAAAATCAACCAGTAGGTTTTGGAGATTTGCAAATCATGCCATATCTCTTCCACCCCTGAATCCGCAGGCTGATTTGTTCATTAATAACAACATGTGTCATGAGCTTGCCATTATTTTTCCCCCTATAAAGCCGAGCTGTCCTTTTATTCTTGATACCCAAGAAAAAACAGCTGACTTATAAAGGGTACTACATTAATTTGGACAGTCTCAATCCAGTTCGTCAAAGTCATAACTCTCCATCTTAAACCCGCCCATAATTTGGCACCAAACATTCAAGGGGTACACTTCAGAGTTTGGGGCTGAAATGTATTTTTAGGACTGGGTGAAAGAAGCTGTACTTTATATCGGCTCATGTTATGCATGAACTGAAAAGTCTTTAAAGCTGACTTCGGATATTCAATGCTTTAGCATAAAAAGCACAAAAATGTATCAGCAAATACAATTCTAAATAACAATACACCACATGGTGTTTTTGTACCTGCCTTAGCGTTGGGACTGTAGAATTGTTTCTACACTCCAACATTATTCCAATCCATCAGGAAAGCTAGGGCGAAAACATGAAATACTGTATCGGAGGAGATTGATTTTTTTTTTGATTTAGAGATACAGCACTGAAACAGGCCCTTCGGCCCACCGAGTCTGTGCCGACCATTAACCACCCATTTATACTAATCCTACAATAATCTTATATTCCTACCACATCCTCACCTGTCCCTATATTCCCCTACCACCTACCTATAGTAGGAGCAATTTATAATGGCCAATTTACCAATCAAACCTGCAAGTCTTTTGGCTGTGGGAGGAAACTGGAGCACCCGGAGGAAACCCACAACAAACTTACCTTAAGGAGGTAAAAATAAATGAACTCCCTAAAGTTTCTAACAAAACATTAATTGAAAATTTAAAATATATCTAATAATAAAAACAACAATGTTCGAAAGGCACTGGACTGGATTTTATGCTCCATTAGAAGGTGGGTTTTGCGGCAGGGGGCCGGAGAATCAGTATGGAGTAGTCCGCCACGGAACCCGACGCCGTGATGCCAGTTTCTGATTTTCTCGGAGGCAGCGATGTTCCGTGGAAGCACCTCTGCCGCAAGGCAATGGGGTCATAATTTAAATCTGTTACATACCGTTTTGCATGAATTTGTATCTAATTCGCTGTGAACCTACCAGGCGTTCGCAATCTTATGCATGATGTGTGGCACTCACGTACCTTCACTTTCCCGTCTTTGAAAAGGGAAGGAGCGGTGATGGCCGCTGTCCCAGGGGATCTCTAGCGAACAATGTATTGCAATTAGTGGCTAATTGTCAAACCTGGGGATGCTAACTCATGTATAAAGTTGTTGATTTTCAGTTGTGGGGTCTGCTTATGTAAACTGCTTTTTTGTTTAAAAAAATGCAAAACAAAAGTGTTGGGAAGAGCTGGAACTGTTACAAACTAAAACTCTGGTCATCATTAAGTAAATTTGTAACCAATATTATGTGAAAAAGCACTAAACTAGTTATAATTAATGATAAATGAAAAGCCAAACGCTGTTCATCTTAATTGGCTTGGAGATGTATTGTCATAACAAATGGATACATTTTTCATTTGCAGACAGCTCTGCCATACAGAAATTGTGATTACTTTCGAATGAACATTTGTTATATTGCCACTAAAGTGGAAAATTGCCCAGGTACACAGTCCATAAAAAGGATAATTAGCACCCCATCAGCCTACTCTCAATCATCAACAAAGGGATGGAAAGAGTCATTGACAGTGCTTTCAGTCGGCACTTAATCACCAATAGCTTGCTCACTGATGCTCAGTTTGGGTTCCGCCAAGTCCACTCCACTCCGGAACTCTTTACAAACATGGACAAAAGAGCTGAATTCCATAGGTGAGGTGAGACTGACTGCCCTTGGCATCAAGACAGCATTTGACTGAGTGTGGCATCAAGGAACCCTAATAAAATTGAAGTCAATGGGAATCAGGGTAAAATTCTCCACCAACTGGAGTCATAGCTAGTAAAAAGGGAGATGGCTGCGGTTGTTGACCAATCATCTCAGCCCCACGACATCGCTGCAGGAGTTCCTCAGGGCAGCGCACTAAGCCCAACCATCTTCATCTACTTCATCAATGTCCTTCCCTCCATCATAAAGGCAGAAGTGGGAATGCTTGCTAATCATTGGACTGTGTTTAGTTGCATTTGTAACTCCTCAGATAACAAAGCTGTTCATATCTGTAGGCAGTAAATCCTGGACAACATTTAGGCTTGGACTGACAAGTGGTAAGTAGGATTTATGCCAGAAAATTGCAAGCAATGACAATTTCTGACAAGACAGAGTCTAACCACCTCCCCTTGTCATTCAACGGCATTAGCATTGTCAAATCTTCCACCATAAACATTCTGGAGGTCACCATTGACCAAAAATGTAACTAGAATAAAACTGGATGTACCACCCAGCATTGACCTGGGCACGTGAAACAACAAAGACACACCCTGACCTGACCCTGCAAGGTACTCTGCACTAACATCTGATGACTTGTGCCAAAATTGGGAGAGCTGTCCCACAGGCCAGTTAACCAACAGCCTAACAAAGTCACACTCACCAAATAATACCTTACAGCCAATGTTCCAGACTCTTCTATCACCATCCCTGGATATGTTCTGTCCCACTGGCAGGACAGAATCACCAGAGACAATAGCACAGTGGTATACAGTCAGGAGTGGCGCTGGGAGTCCTCAACATTGACCCTGGACTCCACAAAATCTCATGGCATCAGATCAAGCACAGGCAAGGAAACCTCCTGCTGATTACCACCTACTTCCCTGATTCATCAGCTGATGAATCAGTTCTCCTCTGAATTGAACATGACTTGGAAGAAGCACTGAGGGTAGCAAGGAATATACTTTGGGTTGGCGACTTCAGTGTCTATCACCAATATTGGTGCAGTAGCACCACTACTGACTAAGCTGGCTGAGTCCTGAAGGACATATCTGCAAGACTGGGCCTGCGGCGGATGGTGAATGAATCAACACAAGGGATAAACCTATCTACCTCATCCTCACCAATTTACCTGTCGCAGTTGCATCTGTAAATGAAAGTATTGGAAGGAGTGAACACTGCACAGACCTTGTGGAGATGAAGTCCTGTCTTCACACGGAGGACACCCTTCATTGTGTTTGTCATGCATTTCTTTGTGTTATCTTAGGCAACAGAATGAGATATGCAGATTCTTGAAGATCTCTAGAAGGTTTATTAACAGCTAAAACTAATACATACAATACAGAGCAAACTATATACAGAAACTTGGTCCAGGGTGTTGCAGTGCAGAGTGACTGTGGCTTCTAGTCACATGACTACATTCTGGTACTTAGCTCATTAGCATACTGAGTTCTTAAAGAGACATCACTCTTAAAATGATAATACAACATCCCCTTTTTTTCCAAAACTAAATCTCATACGCTACAAGTAAAAAACAGAAAATAGGAAAATATAAAAATTGATTAAACAGGGATAGAGATTATAAAATTTACAAGTGTAAAGATAGGGGGCTGGATTTTCTATCAGATGGACGGGAGCTGGCCACCGACATAAAAGTCAATGGAGCACCTGCTTCCGTCCAGCCTGGAGATCCGTCCTACATAAAGTGGGGTGGAGGTAGGAGCGGGTCAGGAAGGCCTCCTGGAGCCTTCCGCTCCATTTTATGCCACCCACCACCCCCCGCTACCATCTGGCTTGTTGGGGTGGCGTAAAATTCCGGTCAGGGATTATAGAATTTACGCATGCAGAAGCGTAACAGTCCATATATCGTTTCAGTGGTTTGACAACTCTTCCAGCTCTTGTTATGGTATAACCTTCTGGGGATGTAGATTTCACCTTTGGTTGTTCTTGGTTTGCCGACGTGTTGTTAGTGTGTTGGTTGTTGTCCTGTTGTTCCGTCACACCCTCATCTTCGGGATGTGTTCTTTCGGGTCTGCTGTGCACAATTGGAGTATTGCACACTTCTCTTAATTGGCTTTGGTTCCTCCTCAACACTGCTCTGTTAGATATTGTAACCTCATAAGACCTAGGCTCACTGCTTACTTTGGATATCTTTGTGGGTAACCATGTTCTCATGTGGGGTATATGACCCTGACCTTTTGTCCTACTGCAGTTGAGGTAGTTCAGCCTCTGCATGTCGGTCATGCATCATCTTCCTTCTCCCTTGTTTTTCAAGCAATGTCTCCTGCATCTCAGAGAATTTTGACAGATGATGGCTTGGGAGAGTTGTTCTCACTTCCCTTCCAAAAATGATCTTTGCTGGTGGTGGTAGGCCCATATCCATAGGTGTAGCTCTGAGGAGTAACATGGCAACACAAAAATCTTTTTTCATTGTTCTACACTTCAGGATAGGTGATTTAACTGTGCAAGCCATTCGCTCGGTGAGACCATTACATCTTGGGTAATGTGGTGAGGACATCACATGGTTTACGCCCCATTTGGCACACACATCCTTGAAAGGTCTGCCCGTATACTGTGGCCCATTGTCAGAAATAATTTCTTCAGGTGCACTAACAGACTGAATATGGCACTCAATGTGTCTGCGACAACCGTGCTTGAAATGTCTTTTATCTGTCTGACAATAGGAAATTTGAAGAAATAATCGGTGACTAAGATAAGGTCGTCTCCATTCACAGTAAATAGATCAGTGGCGACTTCGGACCAAGGAATCTCGTGAGATGGTAAAGTTTCTTTACGTGTTGTTGCTGGTGGCTCTGGCATGCCTCGCACATCCTCACTAACTTTTCGATGTCACAGTTGATCCCTGGCCCATAAACAATGTCTTGTTGCTTATTGTCTCATTTGCTCTATACCCACATGGCCTTGGTGAAGTTGTGACAAGATGCCCTGACGGCGAGCTTTGGACACAAACACTTGTTTTCCTTTGAAGGTTACGCCTCTCGAGATACCGAGTTCATCTTTATAAGACTAAAAGCATCTGAGAGTTTCTGGCACCTCTTTTATCATATCAGGCCATCCTTCTATAATTATTCTCCACAGTGCCTCCAGTTGTGGGTTATTGGCTGTTTCTGATTGTTGTTGGTCACATTTGTACTGAACAAAATGCTATAAATCAATTTTGAGCATATCTTCCACTTTGATGTTGATGCCGTCCACTTGTAGATCCAGTGGAACTTCATTCTTGTTCGGATTTGGCAATTTGCTCAGCGTATCTGAGATGACCATTTTGGTACCCAGTTTGTAGCTGATGTCGAAGTCATATCCCTGTAGTTTTACTAAGAGCCACTGTAGTCGAGGTGGTGCGCTTGTCAATGGTTTATGCCAGATCATCTCCAGTGGTTTATGGTCAATTTCCACAGTGAATTGCGTATCGAACAGGTAGGTGTGGAACCTTGTGATCCCAAACACCAGAGCAAGTTTTTCATGCTCTATGTTTGGGTAATTGGATTGTGCTGACGGTAAACTTTTGGATTTGAATGCAGTTGGTTTAGAATCCAGCAGGATGCATGCTCCTAGCCTATTCTGTGAGGCGCGACTTCCAGGATTGTCGTTTTCCTTGGATCGTAGTACTCCAGGGTACAGGTTTCCGCTGACAATGTTTATTTGAGAGACTCAAACATATGCTGATAGTCCTCCTGCCACCCATATGGTTCGCCTTTCCTTAGGACCTCTCACAATGATGATGCTTTGTCATAAAAATTTGGAATGTATGGTGCCAAGTTGAAAAATCCAAGTCATCTCTTTAGATCTTCATTGTTTTGTGGAATAGCCCTTTGCCTTACATCTTCAACTTTGCCTGGATCAGGATGGATTCTGCAACCTGAAGAGATGGAGCCAAGGAAATTGATCCGACTTACATTCACCTGGAACTTCTTGCTGTTAAAAACGAGCCCTTCGTGACGAGCTACTGCCATCAGTGAATGAAGATTTCGATCATGCTCTTCTTTGGTTTTGCTCATTACTGCAATATCATTGGTAATGCATATACATCCAGGCATATTTTCTATAATTCTGTCCATGTGCTGCTGAAACAGATCTTGACTGAGATAAGCCAAAGAGTCATCTCTGGAAGCAGTATCTTCCAAATGGTGATCTGAAGGTGGTGTCTTCCTGAGATTCCTTAGCTAGGTGGACCGACATGGAGAAGAATTTGGTTCCTCTGAACTTGGGATTCAATCCCTCTAGTGTTGGAATCTTGTGGGGGCATCTCTTTAGGGAAAGGTTTAGACACCTCAGAACTAGACATGCCATGATTGCTCCATCTTTCTTCAGTACACATGTGATGGAGCTGCACCAGTCTGTGTGATGATGCACACAACGGATGATGCCATTGTGTTCCATGTCATCCAGCTCACACTTTTCTTCTATGTGTACGCTGCAATTTCTGGGAAGGTCAATTGATGGAATTGTATCGTCTCTGAGGTGCAGTACAGCATCACCTGTGAAATCTCCCATGGCATTGAACCTATCCAGGTACATTTGTTGTAAGTCCTGGACTGACTTAATGCAGGTACCCTTGTTATCTTCTGCTGTAATGGGTACCTCAGTAATCTCGTGGATAGTCACTATGTTGAGGTCCGAACACGCTGGTGGTCCTGCCACTGCTGGTCCGCTCGTGTCTGCCAGGTAAAATATTTGTGGTTTCCATGCCGACTTGCCATAGCTGCATTGCATTGTGCGTGTGCCACTGCATGGGATGGGTGACCCATTGTATGCAGTTAACTTAGCAGCTGTGGGTTATGCCATTAGTTTCTAATGATCCTGGTACACATCCTTCAGGATTCAGATTGGTAGGATATTTGCACTGTCTCCCATGTCAATCTTAATCCTGAGTATGGGTTTGCCAACTTTCTTTGGGCACATGATGTTCATAGTAGTAGAATCTTCTAGTTGTTTGACTTCATCAACACAATGGGCTCAATTTTACCCCGTCCCAGCTGGTCAGTTGGTGGCGTGGGGGCCACCATCTTTTGGCAGCAGATCGAAGCTGTGACCTCTCTTTTCTCCCCAAGAGGTCTTTTTGAAATGCTTCAATAGGTATTGAGACAATCACCAGCTCTATTATTTGCTCCAACAGTTCTGTTTCTGAAAAATCACATTCGTTGCCTTCACTACAGCATCTACTCATGAATTGATCCACTGATTCCTGTGGCTGTTGCCTGTAGGACATCAATTCCAGGTGATGAATTCTAAAATTCACTCTTACCCAAAGCTGAGCTTCTAGCCCTTTCCATATCTTTGTGGGATCTTTCTGGTCCTCTTCAGATAAGCCAGATTGCTGCTGTGTAACCCCCTTATTTCCAACTGCTATCAGTATTTTCACAACCTGCTTCTCTGGTTCTGCAACAGTTTGTTTTATGAGGCACAACTGCATTCTTTGTTTAAAAAGTTTGAACTTGGATAGGATATCTTCTGCTTTATATTTCACTTTGTTCAGCTGTGTGTGTACCATCAACACTGTACTTATGACTTTTCTATTTGTGACTTAAAACTTGTTTTAAAACTTGTTCTATTGACTCTGCACTGTTGCCAATTACAGCCTGCTCTTTTTTCTTTGTTTGAATTTAGGTGCCCTTTCTCTTTGTTCAGCGCAGGACTCCCAATGACCCTTTAAATTTTATATAGCATGGTCCGGACTCAGCTGGCTGCTTGCCTGGACTTCCCCAACTCAAATATACTCAATTTGTCAAGTAATTAACCCTTACTTTCTTCTGTTTTCTGTACAGCGAGAACTTCTGTAGTCTGTATTACTTTTAAATCTTGTTTGCTGTTTCACCTGTGGTCTTCAAACTTGTATCTTGTCTTTTCAAGAAAGCAATCAACATTGTATACCACTGTTGCCACCATGTCATGAGTTTTTTGTTATCTTAAGCAACAGAATGAGGTATGTGGATTCAAGTTCTTGAAGATCTCTAGCAGGTTTCTTAACAGCTAAAACTAATGCATACAATACACAGCAAACTATATACAGAACCTTTGTCCAGGGTGTTGCAGTGCAGAGTGACTGTGGCTTCTAGTCACAAGACATCCTGGTATTTAGCTCATTAGCATACTGAGTTCTTGAAAGGGAAATCACTCTTAAAACGATAGTACAACAGTGTTGTGTGGCACCACCATACTGCTAAATGGGATAGACTCAGAACAGATATAGCAACTCAAAACTGGACATCTATGAGGTGCTGTGGACCATCAGCAGCAGCATCATTGTATTCAACCATAATCTGTAACCTCAAAGCCTGGCACATCCCTCACACTACCATTACCATCAAACCAGGGGACCAAGCCAGGTTCAATGATGCATGTCAGCAGCAATACCAGACATACCTAAAAATGAGATCCAAACCTGGTGAAGCTACAACACAGGACTATATGTATGCTGAACAGTGGAAGCAGAATGCGATAGACAGAGCTAAGCAATCCCACAACCAACTGATCAGATCAAAGCTCTGCAGTCCTGCTACATCCAGTCATGAATGGTGGTGGACAATTAAACAACCATCTGGAAGAGGAGGCTCCACAAACATTCCCATCCTCAATGGTGTGGGGAGCCCAACACTTGAGTGCAACCCTCTTCAGCCAGAAATGCCGAGTGGAAGATTCATCTCAGCCTCCTCCTGAGTTCCCCAGCATCATAGATGCCAGTCTTCAGACAATTTGATTCACTCCATGTGATAAGAAATGGCCTAAGGCACTGGATACAGAAAGGCTATGGGCCCTGACAACATCCCAGCAGTAGAACTGAAGACTTGTGCTCCAGAACTAGCTGTGCCCTTATTCAAGCTGTTACAGTATAGCTACAGGACTGGCATCTACCTGACAATGTGGAAAATTGCCCAGAAGTGCCCTGTTCACAAAAAGCAGGACAAATCCAGCCCGGCCAATTATGACCCCATCAGTCTACTCTCAATCATCAGCAAAAGGAATGGAAGGTGTCGTTGACAGTATTATCAAACGGCACTTACACAGCAATAACCTGCTCACCGATGCACAGTTTGGGTTCCGCCAGGGCCACTCAGCTCCTGACCTCATTACAGCCTTGGTCGAACATGGACCAAAGAGCTGAATTCCAGAGGTGAGGTGAGAGTGACTGCCCTTGATATCGAGGCAGCATTTAACCAAGTGTGGCATCAAAGAGACCTAGCAAAATTGAAGCCAATGGGAATCGGGGGAAAACTTTCCACTGGTTGGAATCATACCCAACACAAAGGAAGATGGTTGTGCTTATTGGAGGCCAATCATCTCAGCACCAGAA
Organism: Heterodontus francisci; assembly: GCF_036365525.1. Taxonomy (NCBI): domain Eukaryota; kingdom Metazoa; phylum Chordata; class Chondrichthyes; order Heterodontiformes; family Heterodontidae; genus Heterodontus; species Heterodontus francisci. The sequence continues at coordinate 138,785,785 of NC_090374.1, forward strand.
CATTGCTCTAGGAGTTCTTCACGGTGGTATCCTAGGCCCAACTATCTTCAGCTGCTTCATTAATGACTTTCCCTGCAACATATCATCAGAAGTGGGGATGTTCACTGATGATTGCACAGTGTTCAGTACCATTCGCAACTCCTCAAATAATGAAGCAGTCCCTGTCCGCATGCATCAAGACCTTGGGAACATTCAGGCTTGGGCTGATAAGTGGCATGTAACATTCGCGCCACATATGTGCCAGACAATGACAAGAGAGAATGTAGCCATCCGCCCTTGATATTCAACGGCATTACCATCACTGAATTCCCCACTATCAACATCATCTGGGTTACCATTGATCAAAACTTAACTGGACCAGCCATATAAATAATGTGGCGACAAGAGGGCAGAGACTGGGAATTCTTTGGTGAGTAACTCACCTCCTGACTCCTCAAAGCCTGTCCACTATCTACAAGGCACAGGTCAGGAGTGTCATGCACTACTCTCCACTTCCCTGGATGAGTGCAGGTCCAACTACACTCAAGAAGTTTAATACTATCCTAGACAAAGCAATCCACTTGATCGTCACCCCATCCACCACCTTAAATATTCATTCCCTCCACCACCGGTGCACAGTGGCAGCAGTGTGTACCACCTACAAGATGCACTGCAGTAACTCACCAAGTCTCCTATGACAGCACCTCCCAAACCCGCAACCTCTACTATCTAGAGGGACAAGAGCAGCAGATGCATGGGAACATCCCCTCCAAGTCACACACCATCCTCACTTGAAAATATATTGTTGTTCCTTCACTGTCATTGGGTCAAAAATCCTCAGACTCCCTGTCATTGTGGGTGTACCTACAGCTGCAGCTGTTCAAGGTGGCGGTTCACCATCACTTGCACAAGGGCAATTAGGAACGGGCAATAAATGTTGGCTTTCCAGTGATGCCAACACCCCGTGAATGAATAAAAAAAAGGGGCGGTGAAGAGAGATCACATAAAGGTTGAGCAATGCAAGAAATGGCAGCACAAATGTATGTTTGTAGTTCTTTTCTCAGCCTTCAGAATTTGCTGAATGTATTCACCAGATATTTTCAAATAGTTTTCTCAACGTACAAAAAGGAGGAAAAGTACACAAAGAGAAAAGCAAGAAAGAAAACACCAAGGAAAAGAATGAAAAGGAAAATAGTGTGTAAATAATGTAAGATGATTAATCACATATGCTGCAGTAGGTGCTGAAGAGGAGTCCCTGAATGAAGGAAACATTTTATATGCTACTCACCACTTTGCTTTCTTATTGTATTAATAATTAAGAAAACAAAACAAAACATGAAATAAAATATGAGTATTACCTCTTATGTAGTGTTACAACTAAAGAGTTACAACTAATGTGTGGTAGCAATTAATTTAAAATGTGCTTTCATAAATTAAATGAAAGTTGGCAATGCCACCATTTAATTTTCTGGCCTGATTTTTCAAGTTCAGATGTTGATTTATTTTAATGTCTCTAGCTTCTTATTTTAGCCAGAAAAGAGAATGGTGATGTCATAAGATCTTGGCACATTCAGTGGATTATTGTTTCCAGAGAAGTTATGAAATAACATCCTACAGATCAACATTGGAGCATGACTGCAGTTAAACAGCTCAGCACTATTGGTACAATTGCTTTTTAAATACGATGCATAGGTCAATAAAAAGGTAGATTACTTTCAATTTTCCCTTCATGACTATTGTCATGCATTACCAACAGTTAAAGCTCTGTTCCAAGGGACAACCTGCTGTAAAATTAAATTTGGATAATGACTACATGACCAAAATTTGAAAATATAAAGGAATCATCCATCTGTTTGTAAATTCCCTATCCATTTTTGACAGAAAAGATTTATATTCAGCAAGGAAATATGGGTTCGGACCAGATATCTATTAGTTTGAATTCTTCATCCTATGCTAAAGTAAGGTAAAACCTTTTATGCATAGTTTTAATATGCAACAGTATGGCAGTTTATTCATTTCCAATACCAACCATTCCTGAACCTATCTTAGTGAAGCTAAAGATGAAAGACTAGTTTCTGACCACTGACAAAATGCTAAATCATTTTTACCACTTTTACTAAATTAAAAGTCCTCCTCCCCAGAATATTCTCTCCTCATGAAAGCTGAAAGAGAACCATTTCGCCCATCGAGTCCATGCCATCTCTCCACGGAGCTATGTCTCATCCCCGGCTCGATCCCCATAGCCCTGCAAGTCTATTTCTCTCAGGTGGCCATCCAACTTTTATTTTATTTAGTTGCCGTTTGGCATTTGTTATTAATATTAATTGGACACATTGGTTATCATTTTCACAGGTATGGCATTTAGAAAAATGAAACAAGGTCAACAAAACCACAACATCCATTACAGAGAAAATGTCTTTCATACAACGTTACTGAAGGTCCATAATAAAAAAAGCACATTCTGACGTTTGATCCCAAAATGAGGGGGTGAATATATTTCCAAAGTTTGAAATTGAAGTGATTGCAAAATAGTTTCAAACAATAGTGAATTGGTGCAATCCAGATCACTTTACATTGTGTAAATTAAGCCAGAATCTATAGGATGGGACAGATCATGACAACAACCTTCAATAACTCTACCTCAATTTGCACTGATAAGCAGTGGCTCATCTGTATTTTTTTTCAGATAAAATGTGAATTAAGAACGGTCATAATTACAAACAATAGAACTTAAAGTGATCAATATAAAACATTTCTTTTAAACTGCATAAAAGCTAGGTTAAAAGATCTGATTAAAAATTAAATGATATTGCATTCATTACATGAGTATTGTTCCACTTTGGGTGGAATCAGGAAATTAGCCCTAAAATGTGCTTGAAATTGTGCTGGTTAGGTCACAGTTCAAGTTTCCACAACATTTC
>NC_090374.1:138803684-138808684 GCF_036365525.1 Heterodontus francisci
TATACACACACACAGACACACGCATATATGGACACACACATACACAAATATACACATACATACACACATACATATACACACACACACACATATGCACGTATATACACACATACATACACACACACACACACACGTGAACACAAATACACACACACGAACACATATACAGGCACACATATATACACACACACATACACGCACACATATATACACATATATGCACGCACACATATATGCACGTACACACACAAACGCTTTTACACGAACACACACATGTACATACATATATATACACACACACACATACACATATATACACACACACACATACACATATATACACACACACACATACACACATACACACACACACACATACACACATACACACACACACACATACACACATACACACACACACACATACACAGAGATACACACACACACGCACATACACAGAGATACACACACATACACAGAGATACACACACACATACATACACATACACCGAGATACACACACACACATACACATACACCGAGATACACACACACACATACACAGAGATACACACACACATACACAGGGATACACACACACAGAGATACACACACACATATACATAGAGATGCACAGACACATATACACACACACACAGACACACAAAAATGCACACACACACACATACACACACACACAAATAGGCACACATATACACAGACACAAATATACACACACACATATGCACATATATATAGACACATATACACATACATACACACACACGCACATACATATATACACATATACACACACCCACATACATATATACACACACACACATACACACACACACGCATACCTACACACACACGCATACATACACATATACACACACACACTTACACATATACACACATATACATATACACTTATATACACACACATACATATACACTTATATACATACACATATATACACACCCACACATATATGTACACATATATACACGCACACTCACATATATATACACACATATATAAACACACACACATACATATACACACACAAGTACATATACACACGCGTACATGCACACACACACGCATACATACAATTACACACAAACATACAAAGACATATACACACACACACTTATATACACACATATACACACACACGCATACATATACACACACACGCATATACACATATACACACACGCACATAGACACATATATACACGCACATAGACACATATATACACATACATATAGATAGAGATACACACACATATACATATACACACACAATTATATATACACACACATTTCTGCACACACACATACGTAGACACTTATACACACACATACATATACACTTACATACATACACATATATACATATACACTTAAATACATACACACCCACATATATATATATATATATATATATATATATATATATATATATATATATATATATATACACATATGTACACGCACACACATATATATACACATATATACACACACACACACACACACACATATATACACACACACATAGACACTTATATACACACATCCACACACACCCAAACACATACATACACACACATATACACACCCATATACACACCCACACACAAATATACACACCCACAGACACACACACACACAAAGGCACATATACACTTATATACACACACCTACACACACATATACACTTATATACACACACTCACACACACATATACACTTATATACACACACATATACACACAGACACATATACATACATACATATACCTCACACACACACATACATATACACTTCCACCCACACACACACATACATATACACTTCCACCCACACACACACACATACACTCATACATATAAACAGAGATACACACATGCATAGAGATACACACATATATACATATACACACATACAAATACACACACATATATACACACACAAACACACACATATATACACACACACACATATACACATATACACCCAAACACATACACACATATATACACAAATACACACATATATACACACCCACAAATACACACATATATACACACCCACAAATACACACATATATACACACCCACAGACACAAACACATACATACATACACACACACATGCATATACACACAGACACACAAAGATACATATACACTTATATACACACACATATACACACGCATACACACATATATACACACACACACACATATACACAGCCAAACACATACATACACACACATATATACACACCCACACACAGATACACACCCACACACATATACACTTATATATACACACATATACACTTATATATATACATACACATATACACACACCCACACAAACAAACATATACACACACCCACACACATATATATACACACACACACACACATATACACATACACACACACACACACATATACACACACACATATACACATACACACACACACACACATACAAAGAACAGTACAGCACAGGAACAGGCCATTCGGCCCTCCAAGCCTGCGCCGATCTTGATGCCTGCCTAAACTAACACCTTCTGCACTTCCGGGGCCCATATCCCTCTATTCCCTTCCTATTCATATATTTGTCAAGATGTCTCTTTAACGTCGCTATCGTATCTGCTTCCACCACCTCCCCTGACAGCAAGTTCCAAGCACTCACCACCCTCTGTGCAAAAAACCTGCCTCGCACATCCTCTCTAAACTTTGCCCCTAGCACCTTAAACCTATGTCCCCTAGTAACTGACTCTTCCATCCTGGGAAAAAACTTCTGACACTCCACTCTGTCCATGCCGCTCATAACTTTGTAAACCTCTATCATGTCGCCCCTCCACCTTCGTCGTTCCAGTGAAAACAATCTGGCTTTTTCCAACCTCTCCTCATAGCTAATACCCTCCAGACCAGGCAACATCCTGGTAAACCTCCTCTGTAGCCTCTCCAAAGCCTCCACGTCCTTCTGGTAGTGTGGCGACCAGAATTGCACGCAATATTCTAAGTGTGGCCTAACTAAGGTTCTGTACAGCTGCAACATGACTTGCCAATTTTTATACTCTATGCCCCGATCGATGAAGGCAAGCATGCTTTATGCCTTCTTGACTACCTTATCCACCTGCGTTGCCACTTTCAGTGACCTGTGGACCTGTACGCCCAGATCTCTCTGCCTGTCAATACTCCTAAGGGTTCTGCCATTTACTGTATACCTCCCACCTGCATTAGATCTTCCAAAATGCATTACCTCACATTTGTCCGGATTAAACTCCATCTGCCATTTCTCTGCCCAAGTCTCCAACCGATCTATATTCTGCTGTATCCTCTGACAATCCTCATCATTATCCGCAATTCTACCAACCTTTGTGTCGTCCGCAAACTTACTAATTGGACCAGCTATATTTTCCTCCAAATCATTTATATATACTACAAACAGCAAAGGTCCCAGCACTGATCCCTGCGGAACACCACTAGTCACATCCCTCCATTCAGGAAAACACCCATCTACTGATACCCTCTGTCTTCTATGACTGAGCCAGTTCTGTATCCATCTTGCCAGCTCACATCTGATCCCGTGTGACTTCACCTTTTGTACCAGTCTGCCATGCGGGACCTTGTCAAAGGCTTTACTAAAGTCCATATAGATAACATTCACTGCCCTTCCTTCATCAATCATCTTCGTCACTTCCTCAAAAAACTCAATCAAATTAGAGAGACACGACCTCCCCTTCACAAAACCATACTGTCTCTCGCTAATAAGTCCATTTGTTTCCAAATGGGGGTAAATCCTGTCCCGAAGAATCCTCTCTAATAGTTTCCCTACCACTGACGTAAGGCTCACCGGCCTATAATTTCCTGGATTATCCTTACCACCCTTTTTAAACAAAGGAACAACATTGACTATTCTCCAGTCCTCTGGGACCTCACCTGAAGCCAATGAGGATGCAAAGATTTCTGTCAAGGCCCCAGCAATTTCTTCCCTTGCTTCCCTCAGTATTCTAGGGTAGATCCCATCAGGCCCTGGGGACTTATCTACCTTGATGCTTTGCAAGACACCCAACACCTCCTCCTTTTTGATAATGAGATGACTGAGACTATCTGCACTCCCTTCCCTCGGCTCATCATCCACCAAGTCCTTCTCTTTGGTGAATACTGATGCAAAGTACTCATTTAGCACCTCGCCCATTTCCTCTGGCTCCACACAGATTCCCATCTCTGTCCTTGAGTGGGCCAACCCTTTCCCTGGTTACCCTCTTGCTCTTTATATATGTATAAAAAGCCTTGGGATTTTCCTTAATCCTGTTTGCCAATGACTTTTCATGACCCCTTTTATCCCTCCTAACTCCTTGCTTAAGTTCCTTCCTACTGTCTTTATATTCCTCAAGTGCTTCATCTGTTTCTAGCCTTCCAGCCCTTACAAATGCTTCCTTTTTCTTTTTGACTAGACTCACAATATCCTGTGTTATCCAAGCTTCCCGAAACTTGCCAAACTTGTCTTTCTTCCTCACAGGAACATGCTGGTCCTGGATTCTAATCAGCTGACGTTTGAAAGACTCCCACATGTCAGATGTTGATTTACCCTCAAACAGCCGCCCCCAATCTAAATTCTTTAGTTCCTGCCTAATTTTGTTATAATTAGCCTTCACCCGAGGACGACTCTTATCCTTATCCACAAGTACCTTAAAACTTATGGAATTATGGTCACTGCTCCCGAAATGCTCCCCCACTGAAACTTCGACCACCTGGCTAGGCTCATTCCCCAATACCAGGTCCAGAATGGCCCCATCCCTAGTTGGACTATCTACATACTGTTTCAAGAAGCCCTTCTGGATGCTCCTCACAAAGTCTACCCCGTCCAAGCCCCGAGCACTAAGTGAGTCCCAGTCAATATAGGGGAAGTTAAAATCACCCACACATATACACACATACACATATACACATACACATACAAA